>NC_081343.1:4534432-4544592 GCF_029784015.1 Lycium ferocissimum | reverse complement strand
TAGCAACTAGAGAAGGTGTAATGTAATATATACACTCTCTCTTTTTCCTCTCTTTTTCTATGTGGGACAAATGCTTTAACCAAAGCAAAAAAGGGACCTTTTACATTCCTTCTTTTTAAATCCCATCATTTCCCATTCACCAATATCATCATATACATTTTCGATTTTAGTTTTTTTTTCCTATTTTATTTTTATCATTGCGTGGTTTCCTTTTCTTGAGCTGGCTGTCACCCTATATGAAATATGAAACTCTGAGTTGGAAGGAATTGTAAAATCAGTGAAGCTGAAACTTGCAGGTGAAAATAGAGTGGTGTTGATTAATAATCAGCCTTTGCCTTCAATATGCTTATATTATTTCCTCCAACATGTGGTAAGCTTATGCCATACCACCACCTCTCCGGAAAAATGTACCTTTATTAAGTGTTCAAGTTCTCTTATGTGTCACAGTGAGACCATCCATTTTGAAAAGTCTTTAGTCAGGACATTCTATAGTGAGATTCTACGGTGAGAGTGCAGCTCAATTTGAAAGAGTTGTTATAGTTTCTCCATTTTTTATTACTCGAACAGACAAGGTTCATTGCTTTTCGTGAGGCATTCTATTGGCAAGACCTCCCAAGTCTTTCCAAATCTGAAAAACTTGTTTGCCACAGTCTGAATTTTCTTCTCCCCATGCGCTGCCCTTTAAAAGAGAAGTTGCAGAGATATTCTTACATTGTTCAGTGTAATACCGATTATAGCTTAGAGCAACCAAATCATGCCTTGCCCTTTTAAAAAAAAGCTGGAAAATGGGTGGTGCTGCTATTTCAAAATTTACTTATGAGATTTGTATTTTAAGAAAAGAAGTTGGTGGTACTTACTGATTTCACAGGCATTGGAATATTATACCCGAGGAAATGGCTCATGCTTATGGAGTGCATGTTACTGTATCAGACAAATGAATAGTTCACATTTCTCCCTGCAATGGATCTAAAGGTACGACGCTTTCTATGTAAAGAATGTACCATTTGTCAACAATACAACATTCGTGGATAGTCATTTTGTTCCAAATTGTATGTAAACTAATATCTATCATTTAGTATGCCTTATTGTCTATATCCAATTTGATAAACTTACGTACATCAAATTATGTTATTGGCAATTTCATATCAGAACAAAATAAACAAGAGATAGCACCAGTTTCAATTTTCATAATATTGGGGATTTCCGTTAAGAGAGGGGTATATTTGAAAACTTTAATGACGGGAGGGGTATTTTTGATCCAAATTCATAATGGAAGATATTTTAGCCCTTTTCCCAAAGTAGAGGGGTATGTTTGACCCTTTTCCCTTATATAACTAAGAGTTAGTATTAAATTTTAGAATCCTAATTCTCAGCAACATTGCACTGCGTTCCCCTGCTTCTCTCTAACTAGTGAATATGTCCGCGCTTCGCGCTATTATAAGAGAATTTATGTACCTTCCAAATAATGGAACCTAATTCCTCTTTCTTATGAAACAAAATGCTCATAACGACAAACATTTGAATTAATGTATACATTAATTTGTACTTTTGGGTTATTAAAAAAGATTCCAAAGGAGCATTACCAAAAATTTAAAATTAGTAAATAATATAAATCTCATTTTATAACTACTAATTAGCATATTAATAAAATCATTTAAATTATATTTTTTCTTATATTGAGAAGATAGAAAGTTATATAAAATAACATATAAACTTTTTTATTATCATCCAAGCATTTTCTTAGACTTAAAAAAAGTTGATTATGCGTCTTCATCAGTGGCGGAGCCAGGATTTATGCTAAGGGGGTTCAAAAATATAAAGAAGCTATAAATGAAGAAGCCGAGGGGGTTCGGGCCGAGGGGGTTCATCCGAACCCCTGCCTCTAACTAGGTCTTCATAACTAATTATAGGTTCCTTGTGATAAGTTGGTATTTTTAACAAACTTATCTCTTCTTTATGCTTAGATTTTTGTTATGTTTGATTGATAATAATAGTGCATTTACTATGGTTTGCTTCAATTTTATAGGTTTATATGGTTGAGAAGAGTTTTGGAAGAAACTAAGTGAAAAACAAGTCAAAAAGAGACCAAATTGAAGAAAAATGAAAAAAGTGATTAAAAATGCAAAAAATGGCCAGAAATGCAAATTGGAATTATGATTTTTGATAAATATACAGGTTGGAGTCATTGCCTAAACTCCTCCATCATATAGATGGAACCTTGAAAAAAAAAAAACAAAAGAAAAAAAATGCAAATTCAAAAATCTGGAGGCTGTTTTTGTCATTTTTAGTGAGAAAATTGGGGGAACTACAAAAGCAAAACATGGGGCATCATTTTCATCTTTGGCCATATTTTCAAGTTTTGGAAGCTAGGGTTCATCAACCACACCATTTGGAGGAGAAGATTGGAGCACTTTAATGAGCAAACTATTAGCCCTTGCTTCAATTCCTCATTATGTATTGAATATTTAAGTGTGTAGTATTTTATTCTTTCACTTGAATCTTGTTTATGAGAATATTCTTTATCAAGTGTTGAATTAAATCTCTTGTTTTGCTCATGTATTGAACAATTTTTATTTCTAATGAAGTGGATTTTTGTTTCTTTAATTAATCTTGTTTTTTTAATGTTTCTTAAGGGATTAGCTAACCCTAAGACTCGCCCATTTAATTCGATTTGAGCTCGAAAGAGGAAAAATGAGGTTGGGAAAGATTAACAAGGATTTGAGGCTTTAAACCTCATCTAATAACTTGATCTAGGAATAGAAAAGTTAACTTGAGATTCTATTGGTTGTGCTTAATATCACATTCTAAGGCTTAGAAAAGCTTAGAGTGAAATTCATTGATTTGGTCGGAAGACTTTCAATAAGATTTTAGAAATCATTATCTATTAACATAGACTCGCTCTTAGTTATAAAATCGTGAAATATATTGGATCGTTACTTGAGAGCCCCTTGTATTCATGCTTGGCCATTGATCATTTTACTCGCTTTCTAGTTAGTTTTATTTTTGTTAGTTCTTAAGCCAAAAATCAAATATTGAAAAAGTGTTTGACTTAGCTTAGTTGGTGATAAATCCTTTACTTTCTTAATCACATTTATATTGTTCTTTGTGGGATTCGACCTCGACTCATAGTTGGGTAAATTATATTGCTGTCACGCCCCGAACCATGGCCTAGGCGTAACATGGCACTAGATGCCTGACTGCATGTGACCGAGCGAACCAAATGGCTTGTTGAATCATCATGAGGCATATCATAAGCGGAATAAGACATGAATGCATTGTGAGCTTTTGTAAAACATAATAAGTATAATACTTAATAAAAATACTTGTTTAAACATGAGTGCGGAAATAACATGAATGAGCCAAAGATGGCTATATGACTCTGAATATCTTACATGACATAACTGACTAGTCTAATCTATGAAACCTCTAACATGAGTCTGAACTACTAATCATTACTGTTGGGACAAGGCCACCAGCATACCTTAAATGCATAACTGATATAAAAGTAAATAATTACTAAACCCCGAAGGAGATGAGGCTCACCAAAAGCTGATACGTGGATGATCCTATAGAGCGGATGTGTCGTCCTGTAAATCCATTCCTGCATCGTGAAATGTAGGCCCCCCGGCAATAGAAAGGGGACGTCAGCACATTGAATGTACTGGTATGTAAAGCAGCTGAAAGAAATAGCATGGGACATGAAATAACATGACAAGAAGTGAAACCGAAAACCTGGACATGAACATGAGCATGAATACATATAAGTAAAGTCGAAAAAACAGTAAATCAAAGGAAATACATGTATATATAATCGCTTGTAACATGGGGAGTGCTATAGTATAACCGACAACATGATGCGGTACTTGCGTCCTACCAGCGGAGAACACTCACATCTTGCCAGAATATGAGATTTAAGTAATAATAAGCATGTGAGGATCCAAACTGCATAATGAAGGTGTTGCCTCCTTGCTGACAACCCTTATCCTACGGTGGCTACGTAGTTTCAGGCTTTACTGAGCCTTCTTGGTTAACTAAGCAAATCCCAAAAAACATGAACATAATATAGTTGGCTACAAAGCCCATGATTTTCATGAAATAACTTGTAACATGGTTTTATGAAATATCTTGTAACATGGTTTTATGAGATAACTTGTCATAGTCTTGCAAACATGTTCTTGATTCATGAGTAATAACAATAGTTCATAGTTATATATATAATTGACTTGAAAACATGCTTGTAACTTGCTAGATAAAAATCATAAAGTTTCATATAAACATAATGAGAACACATGAGGAAGAATTCATAATTCATGGATTAAGCTAGGGTTCCTAATAGCCGTAATGGAAGATTAGGAATACAATAACGAATATAGATACAAAATTCATGTACATAAATACATAAATACGGGCTACCAATATGTTGGGTTTAATGCCCTAGGATTTGAACTTCATGGATATCAAGAAACGGAGCATGGGGAAGAACATAGAGATTCTCACATGTGGATAGAAATTCTACATACCTTGGTAAAGTTCCAAACTTGAAACAATTCCCTAGGGTTTAGACCGTGAGCCTTGAGTTTGGGTTTTTCTTAGAAACCCTAGATTAGGAACAATGATTTCTTGCTTAGATTATTAGAGTATATATTAGAATTGATTTGGAAGGACTTGGATTGACTTACCTTGATGTTTTGGATTGTTGCTAGGGCTTGGAATTGTGAATAATGAAATAAAAGAACTGAAGGCTTGAATTTATATTAAAGTGAGGCAGAAAATTATATGTACACTTATATGGTCCGTATAAAGTTATACAGTCCGTATAATATGACCATATTTTATCATGGCGCAAAATAGAATGTCGAGTTAAAATTTCATGATATGAATGAATTATACGGTCCGTATAAAATTATATGGACCGTATAACTTGTTCGTATAACATGATCAGCAAGCGGACTGCTCTGCAATCCTTCAGTAAAATGGCCATAACTTTTTGTACAGATGTCCCCTTGACCTCCATAATATACCGTTGGAAAGATATTTCAAAGGGCTACTACTTTCATCAAGGAAGTTTTTCCAAATTCCTAATTAAGAAAGGGGTTATGGTCGCTGGAATTAGGCCTCTCTGCAAAGTCACTTGAAAACACCCTTCGTAGAGAGGCTTCCGACCTTGCTTTGTCCAAAGACTCTTCTTATGACTTGATTACTTTTCAAAACACTTTCTATAGTCCTCATATTGGTTCTATTATATTATCATCTTACGAGTCAAACCTTAGCCCGAAGCTACGAGGTGTCACAATTGCATACGACCGTGTATACTTTCTCTTTGGGGTGTGGATTTGAACGTTATCACCTTGTCATTATTTGCTCTTGGTATTGTCAGCGGTATTCTTAGGTAGTTTCAATTCTTGTAACTATTCACCGCAACATTAAGTTCACTATTCATTATAGAAATTATATCCGTATCAGAATATGCAAATTTGACCCCTAACAAATCAAACTCTCACCTAATACAATCATAGTATAGTGGAAAATCATTAATTGAATTCATCTAAAAATGTCAATTTCTAAGAAAATTCAAACTGAAAAAACATGATTTTTATTCAAGCTTCTGTGAAAACAAACAAATTATCAATAATATGAAGTAGAATTAAACAGTCTAAATTTATATCATAAGAAAAATAAATAAATTTCTTGGACTAATTCTTTGGGATATATTTTTCATGAACTATTTTAGAAAAAGGTTTACTCGTAACCAAAAGTTTCATCTTCAGTCCACTATACATAAGATCTAAAAACTCTCTCTCATTTCTTAGTTTTTGACATAATGTAGAAGTACTAACAGAATGAAGCTAAATTCAAATGTCAAAAGATTTTTAACCAATTTTTTTAGGATAGACATTTCATTTCTCATGGTAGGTTGTCATTATCTTCAAAAGAGTGTTTTCTTGGGGGCTTGAACATGTCTTGATACAAAATCCAAGATCAGAAAAATAGTCTTACTAATTCTCATAAATTTTAACCAATTATGAATTATCAACAATAGGACTCTAACATATCGATTTGAGTTCGTCAAATTGTGGATCAGAGAGAAATTGTCTCATCTTAGCCATACGAGAAGAAGATGACTCCACATAGTACCATCCATGAACGCAACCACTATATTAATCCCCATAAATTTCGACAAATTATGAAGTATCAACAATAGGACCCTCACATACCGATTTGAGTTCATCAAATTATTGTGGATCAGAAAGAAATTGTCTCATCTTAGCCATACGAGTGGAAGATGAAACCACATAGTACCATCCATGAATGCAACCCATTAGATTTAAAAGCTGCTATTATCACATCCACTTTCTTGTTTGTTTAGAATGAATATCACATCCACTTCCTTAACATTCAAACCTCAAACTTTTTCAACAACAGATGCTTCTTTTTCTAGGCAGCATGAACAACCCATTTGATATGCAGGCTTGTGATTGTCAAACACTTCTACATATCTATCATCTTCTAGAAAACAAGCGATGGAAAAGATACGTAATTGAAGTTGAAAAGGAAAACTCACAATTTCAAGGAATCTATTTGAAAGCAAAACATATATTTACTTCAAGAGGATAAGTAATGTAATTTCAATGGGTAATTAAATATATAAAGTTCAATGAGAAAGTCAATACATAAAATTAAACGGGTAACTAAATACACAAAATGAAGGAAAACTCTCTACATAGGCTCAACTGTTATTTGGGTTTCAGTGCAAACCATTTATTATCATTAAGGTCATCTCTTCTACGTGGCTAATGAACCATCCATTTCTAGGTTATTCAAGTGCTTTAAATATTCAATTAATGCGAAAGAAATTTTCAACATGAAACAGCTAACATGAAGGAGATGCAACAATTGAAAAGAAAAATAAGACACATTTAAAGAAGATTTACGTGGCTGATATATCAGTGAGGCTTTTTAAAGCCATTTAGTTAGTATAAGATTATGAATTAAAAATCCAAATTCAAAAAAGATAAATAGAAATGGAGGTCATATAGAGGTGCCACAACACCTTATCTATGCCTAGCTTTATATGATATATAGATTATTTCTTCATCGAATTCCTCAACTTCTCATTACAAATCTAATTGTAAGCTTTTTTCTTTCTTCAATATCTGTTATGCACTTTTGTATGGCACCATGTATAACTTACAGTTAGAATTTTCTATGATAAGCTATAAATTTCTTTGAGTTTTAGTTTGTTTTGTTAAGTTTTTTTTTTAATTATTATTATTATTATTTTTTTTTTTTAGGGCTTTGGTGACTTTAATTTTGATGAGAAAATTTGACTTTGGAATTGAAGAATTTTTATTACTCATAACTCATAAATTTCTCTGGACCCTGGTTGGATATGTTTTGTTTTGTTTTTTTTTTTTTTTTTTTTCCTTTTCCTTTTTTCACGCCAGATTTTGGTTGTACCATTGGACTGATTTTGTGAAAAATAATTTGAAGATTGAGCTTCAAGTTTGCAAAAGTGGTTTTGACCAGTTTTTCAAGTGGATTTTTTTTTTTCACTCACAAAACTTTTGCTCCTTTTTTTTTGTTTTTTTGTTTTTATTGTTTTTTTGTTGTTGTTGTTGTTTAAAAGTTAATTGCATGTCCAAACACTATCAACTTCGAGATAACTTTTTCAACTTTTTTTCAAATTAATCTTCCAACAAAAATTTATAAGTATAAAATTGAGATAAGACACTAGTAGCCCTAACTTTGGCTAAAATTGCTGTGAGACACCTAATTACTAGGGTCCTATTAACCCCCTAAACTTTTTTTCTGTATTTTTTTGCACCTTTTGTGGTACTGTGGAGGAGGGCGTGAGAAGACCTCCTTCAAGCGCGTTGGAACTTAAAAAAAAAAAAAAAAAAAAGGGGGGGGGGGAGCTCTAACCTATACGAAATGGCCAAGTGTCGGTCCAAAGCGATTTTCAAGAGCTCTTCATCCCCATTTTCAAGAGCTCCAAATCTAATTTTTGGTCTCAAAATTCAACAAAAACTCAGTTAAATCCATACCAATCAAGCTCAAATTTCAACTACAACTTCACAACAACATCATCATCAAACCCCAATAATCAATTTGGCCAACAGCCAAGAATTTCGACAAACCAATTTTTTGTTCTTCAAGCTTTTTCAAGGTTCAACAATGGTGTATTCAAAATTCTTTCTTCATTTACGAATCTCATCAACAACTAAGGATTTAGAATGAGTTTAGCACTTGAATCTCAATTTTAAATCTTCAACAACCTTCGAATATGCTCAAGACCTCTAATTCTTTTTCAAATTCATACAAAAAAAAAAAAAAAAAACAATAACAATTGTCCTTTTCATTTTTCTAAATATAAAATAATATTTCCATTACATTTCAAAATTAAAAAGAAAACAAAAAGGGAAAAAATGAAATAGATTTTAAAAAAAAAATTAAAAAATTGCGAAATGGCAACGCGTGTATTTCAATGCCTGCCAAATGTTCTCTATGCCACGTCAACACTTAGGGTGACATTTATTACACTTTAAAATAGTTTGGGAGGTAATAGGGCCCTAGTAAAGATAAGGTGTATCACAACAACTTTGATCAAAGTTTAGGGGTACTAGTACCTTAGATAGTTTCTAATATAGGGATAAGACACTAGTACCCTTATGTAGGTGTTAACAATAAAGAAATTCAGAAGTAGAGTAGGAGGATACTTATTCCTCCTAAAACAATCAAATATTAATAAACAGCCTTATGAATTATGATCCTATGAAGTAATATAAAAGCATGGTCTTAATTCCTATTGCACTCGTTAAGCAATATTGCAAGATATGCCCCCAAAACGTGTCAAAATAAATCAATCAGACACAAGCCATAAATCAATTGCGGGTGAAGATATAATCAGTGACTTGCCGAGGAGTGTAACAGATTGCATTTTAGGGAAAAATGCCTATACGTGAAGCTGTAAGAACGAGTGTTAAGTCAAAGAAGTGGACCTTGTACTACTCAACCATTCCAGAGTTAGTTTTTGATGACCAATTCTACAAAGAACTTCAAAACTTTGCCGCTGACCAGAAGAAAATTCGTATATTATCTGAACTTCAGCTTGAGCTCAAGTACCAATTGGACGAAATTTGTAGAGAAATATAGCAGAAGAAAAGTAAAACGGAAAAACCTTCTACTAGCCCAAGATCGTTACTAAGATTGGAAGATTCAACTAAAGAAGAAAAAACTTAGAAAGGCAAAGAACGATTTGAGGTAGAACTTTGTTATGGAAGAAGACTCCTTGAATTGGCTTGTATTGGGTTTTTATGGGTTAACTTGGGTTGATTACAAATGTTCAAGGTCACCCCCATTTATACTTGTCTAGGGATGGTTCTAGATATTATTTTAGATACATCCATAAGAAAAATCTAGTTACTCCTATCTCCTACCACTATTCTAGACTATCATGATATTATTCTAGATACAAAAGGATCTAGATAATTCTAACCTCAACTACAAATATCTAAGTGTCTAGAATTTCTAGACATTTCCTAAGTATAAATATCAAAGCTATTGTTATATCCCGTAATTCGTACATCGGGACAATCCGAGTTAACCATAATAAGTTAAGTACAAGACTATTCCGGGAGGCGAAGTAGATACTTTTAACCACGATCTTGTTTTAAGACATAGGTTGCTTATGATTTTGTGGTATGGGATATTAAGGAAAATTTGGGGTCAAAAGTTAATTTTGAAAACTTAAAATTTCATGAAATTAAAGGCCAAGTGGCCAGCCAAGGGTGTGTGGGCCATAGGGCCACATGTGTTAATTATATATGTGGTATTAGATGACTAATTCATCACATTCTTCATATTCACTCTTTAGAAATTTCAAGAAACTTGAGAGAAAGGAGAAGTGGCAACCATTCGCCATATGGTGACCTAATTTGAGGTCCAAAAATTGATCAACAAAAAATTATTTTCTTCTAGCCAATCAACCAATTGAAGGTACTCTAAGCAACGTGGAGTAGTCGTTGGAACAAGCAAACTCTTTTACTCTTGCAAAATACCACCCTAGCCGAGTGAAGAAATTGAGTGAAGGTAAGGTTTAATCTTCATTTCCATATGTTACGCATGGAAAGATGTTTGGTTGTTGAAAAGGGATAGAAATT
>NC_081343.1:4468120-4534332 GCF_029784015.1 Lycium ferocissimum | reverse complement strand
AATCAATCCCCCACCCCCAAAAATTTTCGACAACCCAAATTTTTTTGTTCTTCAAGCTTTTTCAAGGTTCAACAATGATGTATTCAAACTGCTTTCTTCATTTTCGAATCTCATCAACAACTAAGGATTTAGAATGAGTTTAGCACTTGAATCTCAATTTTAAATCTTCAACAACCTTCGAATATGCTCAAGACCTTTAATTCTTTTTCAAATTCATACAAAAAAAAATAACAATAACAATTGTCCTTTTCATTTTTCTAAATATAAAATAATATTTCCATTATATTTCAGAATTAAAAAGAAAACAAAAAGGAAGAAAATGAAATAGATTTTAAAAAAAAATTAAAAAATTGCGAAATGGCAACGCGTGTATTTCAATGCCTGCCAAATGTTCTCTTTGCCACGTCAACACTTAGGGTGACATTTATTACACTTTAAAATAGTTTTTTTTTGGGGGGTGGGGGGGGGGGGGGGGAAATAGGGCCCTAATAAAAATAAGGTGTATCACAGCAACTTTGATCAAAGTTTAGGGGTACTAGTACCTTAGATAGTTTCAAATATAGGGATAAGACACTAGTACCCTTATGTACTTTAGGTGTTAACAATCAAGAAATTCAGAAGTAGAGTAGGAGGATACTTATTCCTCCTGAAACAATCAAATATTAATAAACAGCCTTATGAATTATGATCCTATGAAGTAATATAAAAGCATGGTCTTAATTCCTATAGCACTCCTTAAGCAATATTGGAAGATATGCCCCAAAACGTATCAAAATAAATCAATCAGACACAAGCCATAAATCAATTGCGGGTGAAGATATAATCAGTGACTTGCCGAGGTGTAACAGATTGCATTTTAGGGAAAAATGCCTATACGTGAAGCTGTAAGAACGAGTGTTAAGTCAAAAGTGGACCTTGTACTACTGAACCATTCCAGAGTTAGTTTTTGATGACCAATTCTACAAAGAACTTCAAAACTTTGCCGCTGACCAGAAGAAAATTCGTATATTATCTGAACTTGAGCTTGAGCTCAAGTACCAATTGGACGAGAAATTTGTAGAGAAATATACAGGCTAAGAAAAGTAAAACGGAAAAACCTTCTACTAGCCCAAGATCGTTACTAAGATTGGAAGATTCAACTAAAGAAGAGCTTAGAAAGGCAAAGAACGATTTGAGGTAGAACTTTCTTATGGAAGAAGACTCCTTGAATTGGCTTGTATTGGGTTTTTATGGGTTAACTTGAGTTGATTACAAATGTTGAGGTCACCCCCATTTATCTTTGTCTAGGGATGGTTCTAGATATTATTCTAGATACATCCATAAGAAAAATACAGTTACTCTTATCTCTATCACTATTCTAGACTATCATGATATTATTCTAAATACAAAAGGATCTAGATAATTCTACCCTCAACTACAAATATCTAAGTGTCTAGAATTTCTAGAAATTTCCTAAGTATAAATATCAAAGCTATTACAATACAACTTTCTAGAAACTCTTCTAAATATCTACGATATTTATTCTTCCAAAAAATTAACTTTAATTTTTCACACTCCCCCTTAAATTAATTTTTTGGAAGCTATCCTGAACTTGTTGTGGAAGAACTCAAACAAAGCTTTTGAGCGTGCCTTGGTGAAGATCTCAACAATATTTTCTCGACACTTCTTCCTTCTCCAAATGATGATGATTTTAGGCTAATAATTGGGCCTCCAAAGAAACATGAATACGTCTTGATAAAATTTTCATCTCTGTTACGGCCAAACTTGACAATATTTCTTTTGGCATTTCGACAATCATCTTCTTTCACATTCTTGAGTTTCCGGCCCCTTTCTTAGTTCCTTGAACAATTGTGTTACATGGAGAAGCACACGTCGGTGACGATACGAACATTAATTTCCACTTAGCAACACCATAGGATCCACCACCGTATTCCCTTTTCGGCTCCTCGATGAGGTTTGTCGGCTTATCGGCGCCCGACATCCCAGAACTATATTATTCTCTCCATATGAAATTAATGGTCAAGCTCTTCATTGATCGTATATCCAGTTTCGCTTTCGAAATCTAGTGATTGACTCGATATGGCGGATGATTGACCAGAGACTTCAATATCCTCCATGTCCATACTCATTGTCATATATAGTTTGAAACTATGCTCGGGGATCTACTTCAATATCCTCCACGTCAGGACTTTTATTACCAATTTCGTTGATTTCCTCGATGGCGGCACCGCCACATCACCGGTCTCGAACGTCTTCGAATCTTCTTGCTTTTGTCGATGACACCAATGCGTTCTTTCTCCACGTGATGGACTATATTATCTCCTGAATCCACGATCCGGTCTTTTTCGAAACTGAGGGAGGCTAAGGCATCTACTGCTCGAGTCTCAGCTATGAAGCACCTTCCCTTGTCTTTTTCTTCTTCAACAACTTTCTCGGTTTGAGCCATGTTGCTTTCTTTGGCTCGGCAAAATCTTTTTATGTGTCCTAGTTCACCACATCGGTAACATTTAATAGACTTCTTACCATAATGATTAGAAGAATCCTCCTTCTGTCTTGACGAGCTTGAACCCTCATGGAATTAAGAATGTCTCATATCTCTTGAGCCACTTCGCTCTTGTATTTCTTTAAAATTCCTCTTGTTAGCAACAAGAGCATTTCCTTCCTCTTCTTTGATAGACACACTAGCCATTTGTTTGGCTAGTAGCTCCTGTGATGACAACAAATTCTCAAACTCCTCCGAGGATGGTTGTTGAGCCCATCTTTGAATTGATGTAACAAAAGGAATATATTCTTTCTTCAAACCACGGATGATAATTCTTCTCATTCGTGCTTCAGAGATAGCCTCATCCGAATTTAATAATGAGATCTCTAAACATAAGTTCTTAATCTTCAAAAAATACTCAGCAATAGAAAGATTACCTTGAATAGTGTTGGCTAATTCGTTCTCCAAAATCTGTAGCCGAGCTTCATCCTTCTTGTGAACAAACGATTAAGGGTCCTCCATATTTCATGAGCTGATTTACACCTTAGAATATGATCAAATAAACCGGGAGAGATGGACCTCTTCGGATGAACTCCGCCTTGGCGATTAATGCTCCACTTCTTACGTGCGTCGTTATTTTCCGGTGCATCGGCGGGATTTGTGTTACTCCCATTGACAACTTCCCATAAATCTCTCGCCAACAAGGTAGGACTCCAAACAGTCTTCCATACCTTGTAGTTGGGCCGGTTCACTAATTCCATCCCAATCCATCAAGACGACCACACACATCCATTTAGAAGAAAAAAAAATAATTAAATCGACCACTAACTCCGATCTTGAAAATATATCCGAAGCCAACGTATATGGCTATGGCTCGATACCATGTAGAGAAATATAGCAGAAGAAAAGTAAATCGGAGAAACCTTCTGCTAGCCCAAGATCGTTACTAAGATCGGAAGATTCAACTAAAGAAGAAGAAACTTAGAAAGGCAAAGAACGATTTGAGGTAGAACTTTCTTACGGAAGAAGACTCCTTGAATTGGCTTGTATTGGGTTTTTATGGGTTAACTTGGGTTGATTACAAATGTTCAAGGTCAATCCTATTTATACTTGTCTAGGAATGGTTCTAAATATTATTCTAGATACATCCATAAGAAAAATCTAGTTACTCTTATCTCCTATCACTATTCTAGACTATCATGATATTATTCTAAATACAAAAAGATCTAGATAATTCTATCACCCTCAACTATAAATATCTAAGTGTCTAGAATTTCTAGACATTTCTAAGTATAAATATCAAAGCTATTACAATACAACTTTCTAGAAACTTTTCCAAATATGTACGATATTTATTCTTCCAAAAAATTAACTTTAATTTTTCACGATTGTCACCAGGTTTCTTATGTTTCATCCTGGACGAATAGAGAAATTTGCCGCTGACCAGAAGAAAATTCATCATATTAATATAAGTGGTTCTAAACTCCAGCGGTGGTTCATCAAGGGCGGCAGTTATTTCAAATCAATCTCCTTAGAAAAAGCTCCTATGAGGTGTTATGCGCAGGCTTCTTGCTGAAATATCAACTATCGCTATTGACTTGCAACAAATTAGAAGGTGAAGTCAAATATATTTGTAATAATGCTTTGTTTATTTCTGACACGACTTTTTCCGGAAACCTATAGTATGTGCAATTGGAAAATGCTACAGAGCAATGGAACAATATTCATACCCCTCTATTTTAGTAGCCATTGAAGTGTGTTCTGCAGTTATGATTTACTGCTAGTAGAGTAGTAGGTGTACAATGAGATGTTCCTCGGCATGTAACTTCAGAATATGAGAAGTAGCTATATCTGTTGGACATTGATAATTATTTCTGTTCATGCTTGGTCCCTCTTTTGTATTGACTACGTTCCTTTTGAGTCGAGGGTCTATCGCAAATAGCCTCTCTACCCCGCAAAGGTAGAGTTAAGGTCTGCGTACATCCTATCCTCCCCAGACCTCACTTGTGGGATTACACTGGGTATGTTGTTGTTGTTGTTTTCATGCTTTGTCCTTCTTTCATGGATACATATGGTAGAGAGACAAGAAATCGGGATGAACAAATAAGGCCTCCATGGGAAACGAAATTAGTAGTCACTAACAGGTTGCATATCTGCTTAGGTTACCTCCTAATGTTGAAATTCACCAGACCTTTCATGTTCTCTATTAAAGAAGAAGTTGGGAGACAAGCGTTGACTGCCTTATCTCCCTATTTCTTTGCCATCTAATGGTCACATCCTGTTGGAACCTGAGTCCATAGTGGACATGACGATTGTTCAAAAACACCATTGACTCATAGACCAAGTCATTGTAAAATGGTTCAATTGTTCTACAGTTGATACCACTTGGGTGGATTTGCAGGATTTGTAAGAGCAGTTCCTCACTTTGATCCTCGAGGATAAGAATCCTCTTATAAAGGAAGTAGTTATATTCACTATTATAGTTGGGGATATACTTTCAATAGTGTAATAGGTGAGGGGTATAATTGTCAAATCAAAGGAAGTTTAACGACCCAGACCCCACTTATGGGATTATAATGGGTGTATTGTTGCAAAGGGAGTTTAACGAAATTGGCTGGCTAGTTAGAAAAGAGTTTAGCTTATTTAAGGCGGTTAAATCCTTAAGCTCAGTATATAGCTACGGACTTGTACATTGCAGAGTATTACGAAATACAATCATTTTTCTCTATATTGAGATTCAAATCTATTCTTCTGCAAAATCTTGTTCTTCCCATTGATTTCATAGAGATTTGCGAGTGATTCCTTTTTGGTTGGACCATGTACATGGCTTGGGGTTGGTTTAATCACGTCATTAGGTCTGTGTTTGACCATTATGCAATGGTTTAAAATATTTTCTAGTCTAACAATTAATGTGTACTAGCTCATTCCTCTATAGTGAGATCAGGTGTGCCACATTCTGAACAAACTCCAGTTTTGTCATAGAATATAGTGGCATTGAGTCTCACAAGTCGCCTCCTGAAGACATTTCAAGATGCTCTTGTGATTCAAGAATCCCAAGAACCAGAACTCAAAATTATCCTCAGTTACTACTTGGATGTACTCATTCGATGGTTTCTTCAAACTCTTACTCTCTGTGGCTTTCTTTATTTTTCTCAGCGCAATCGAGATCTGAACCAGTTGAAAAAGAAAAAGTTAGAACACTTCTTAAGGTAATTGCTTTGGATGTGCAAAAGCAGAAAAAACTGCAAAAAGCAGCCCTATCTGTGGAAATGAAGAGAAGGCCTGCTATAGGACCTGATGTTGTTTGTAAATTACAGTGAGCTGCCTTTACAAAGTTTTTCTTCGTGTCTGACACTGAAATTTTTCTGAAAAACATTCTTTATTCTTTTCACTTTAAGAATGTTTCCGCTCTGCAGGCTTAACCTGTTCTTCACACTTTCTATCAGTTGAGGCCACAATCTTTTTGCAGGACAAAATTAATAGCAAGGCAATTAGCCAGGAAAGACAATGTCTTGAAATTACACAAATTAAGGGAAAACAATGGGGAAAAGTAATTTTCTATATGTAAGTTTGGGGTTGAATCAAGTACTTACCATCCTCTTGAAAGCCATTCGTAAGATTTTCAAGTGTATGTCTTGTGATTTTTGAATTTTCAAGGGTCTGCGACGGGTTTATAGAAGCAGTTAAAAGTCTTCACTGTGATCTCATTGGAACTCTTTGGTTTGGCATCATTATAACTTCTTCAGCTTTTGTTAAAACAGCAATTGAACTTTAGACGACTCAGAGCTGCTGTTTGTGATGGATTAATAGTTTGCGCAGAGGTTGCATATATATAGGAGAAAAAATGATCAGTGCCCTGGTAGTTATCCTTAGTCATCCTCTGGTCACCAAAGAACAACTGTGAAAAAGTTTAGACACATGTGCTGATTCACAATGACTGATCAAAGGCGGCAAATCTATGAAAGTTAAATGCTTTATCTTTCTTTTAGCGATAAAGTAATGGTACTTGAGACAAAAGGATAGACAATTATCTAAGCATGTAAAGGATCCGATAAGTTTACCAACACTCTGAGCTGGCATGTTACCTTTAAGATCTTACTTTTCTTTTCTGAAACAGTAATTTACTCAAATCTTTCGTTCAACAACAAGATCCAAAAGGTATGTAACGGATCTGACACGTCAAACTGTTCAGACATTCAATTGTCGCCTATCTCACTGCTTCTATTCGTACACTAAATTGTTTGCAACATTACTTGCATAGCTCTAACCAGCTACCAATTGACTCTATAGTGAAATTTGTTAAGGGTGTTCGCCACATTCTAACATATATTCCAGGGTTTGTCAATATATGTCATAATACGTATTGATGTCTCACAAGTAATTTTTTTCGTGGCTACGGTGTTCGGTTGAAGACATTTCAAGATGCTCTTGACCCCTTGTTCAAATGTGCACTCGAATGTTTCTAAACGAGTTTAGAGCCTTAACGTTCCATTCCTTGTGCAATTGATTAAGAAGAAAAAAGTCATGTGGCATCAAACTCTTACTCTCTGTATAAAAATACTTTTTACTTTAAGGGAACGTCTAAAAATTATTATCAGCGGGGTATATCGAGGTCCGATCCACGATATACCCCAAAATGGAAAAAGCAAAAACAAAAAAAAAAAAATTTACTTAGATACACTTCCACGTTATACAATATAAATTGTATAACGTGGATGTGCAAAAGTTATACAATTATAACTTGTATAACGTGGGGCCATCCACGTTATACAATTTATATTGTATAACGTTATACAAGTAAAAGAATATTCTTTTGACTCATATTCGGTTATATTTTTAATAAAAGAAATTTATTAATTTTTTTAATTTTTAAAGCATGATTAACTCAAAAAAATATTTTAACACATGCAAATAATTAAATGTGTTATATATGTGACTTTAAAAAATTAAATATAAGTTAAATAAACGTCACACATTAACTGAGTAATAAATGTTAAATTACATACTAACTATTAAACTGCACAAGACATGTTATATATTCTTGGAAGAGTACATAAGGAAATAACAATTGTACAAGTTAAGAAAAAAATATAAAAACCAAAAATAACAACAACTACGATTTTCTATCGGGGCGCGATTCTTGTTATGACCGTTGAATTGCACGTACTACACTTTCTAGCCATGCGAGCTTGAGCTATATCCATTTCATTCCTCCTTCAAGTGTACTGTCTTGTCGATTTTTTGCGAATTTTCAAGGGAGAAAGTAGGTTATATAGAAGCAGTGAAAAATTTCTCTGTTTGCTTATAAAACCTGCAACTGTAGTACTTGCTAATATAGGTCTTTGGTTGAATTCCGCGAATATCACAAAATTTAATTGCATGTGAACATGGCATATGGTAGTTTCTCCACTTTCCACACGAACACTTTTTCTGTTTGTGATGGATTTATGTATATTTCCGCCCTTACCTTCGTGTGCAAATATATCGGAGAAAAAATGATCATTGTATTGTGGTAGTTATCTCCCGGTTTCATCAAACTTCTTTTCACCAAAAACTTTTTATCCGAATCAACAAATCGACAAACTGTCTCAACAAACCGATCAACAAGATTTTTAAACGTATAACGGACCATGGCAATGAATCCACGAGCTTTCTTCAATAAACCGTTGTAAGACTTAACATTCGTTGTCATCTTTCTTGTTAGCGATAAAGTTTTCCTCCCAATGAGTACTTAACCACAAAAGGATAGACATTGTTTTGATTTGTTCATCCTCATTTTATACTTCCGATAAGTTTAGCCGCCAACCACATTAGCTGGCATGGTCACCTTTGAGGAACTTTTTTTGAAGTTGCTTTTCAAATGCCGAACGCAAACCTAGTAATGTGGACTCAACCAATCATTGTTTGGACACATTGCAAGATCCAAAAGGTATAAGTCCAACTTGTCTCTCACGAACAATATGTCTCCACAACAACACAATTGTCCAGGACTCAAAGCTCTCATGTGCAACAATAGCATATGCAAGTGGAAAAATGTTATTGTTTGCATCAATTCCAACAAAGAATAGCGCTTCATCTAACTTACCGTACAAATTGACCCCTTGTTCAGAATGTGCACTCGCAACTTTTGAATCCATCGATGTTTGGTTTATAAGCCCGTTCCAGAAACTTGAAGATGTGTTCACCTTGCATTGTAGTTGATTGGTGCTCCCATCAACAATGGTCCCCGGATTGAAATATTTTAAGGCGACCCATGTATCGGGGCAATGTCTTGAAAAGAGGTTTCAAAATCACCAAATACCATTTCAATAGCTTTCTTACGCCCCTTTTGTGCTTTTCTATAACTAGGAGTAAACAAATATATATATATATATATATATATATATATATGTATATATATATATATGGAGAGAGAGAGAGAGAGAGAGAGAGAGAGAGAGAGAGATCCTTTTAGTAATCATCAGTGAGACAATGATCGTGGAGATCCGCTTTTCCCCGCCTTCCACATACCACTTGAAATTTCTCTAAAAACGGATCATCCACTCACATCCCAACATATGACGCTTGCAAATAACCCTCCAAAATTTACCTTTGGATATCACAAATGAACTTTTCTTTTCTTTGAGACAATATTGTCTCATACATTTCACCGGAAATAACATACCTAATTGCATAGTACAAGGAAAATTATCAACCCCTTAAAAATGGTCCAACAAATAAAAATAATATTCATTGTCAATACTAACTTGGATCATAAATTCTGTTTTTTATAATCCCAAAGTGCGGATCGAATTGGACCGTCATCTCTCGAAAGGCAAAATCATCAAGCCTTCTTCTCGTGTTGTCCAAATATGGAATCGCATTAGAATGGTAGCTAACGTTACCATCACCGAGTAGTAATGTCTTCATAAGAATGACCATCACCATCGATGAGTGATCATCGTCACATTTCGTGTGATCTAATGGGATATCACTATCCGACTTATCGGAGTGATCATTAGCTACGTCGTTATTGCTCACAATTTGTGTGAGGCGAGTCAATACGGGGTTTTCTTCAAAATCGTCACACCTAAATTAACCCCATGGACAAATTAAAAAATAAAAAATAATCAAAATAACATCCGATTACAAAATGAAAAATTAAAAATAAAGTTATATTATAAAAATAGTACATGAGAACTAAATAACATGTTGTATTCTTTTTATTTTCCATGGATGAACAATGAAAGAGGTTAGTTAGAATTTGCGATATAATTTACATAGTTATCCCTGAAAGTTATATTATAAAAATGGTACATGAGAACTAAATAACATGTTATATTCTTGTGATGGTTAAACGCACAAAGACAGGTGAATAGAACGTAAATGAGAAAGTTTTCATAAAACATCGTTATATTTACCTTTAATTGACTCTACTTGAGTAGGGTGATATCGAACTATACTCCCGCCACCTAATTCGGTTGTATCTGGAGCACTACTCGTCCGGGAATATTACGGCTCCGCATAGTCCAACCAAAGTTATGTTCTACCAACTCTGTGATTATTTCTTGTTGAAGTGTACCTCTTTGAAGCCCAATATTCATAGCGAAGATACGTAGTACCCGAATATCAAACTCATCGTCGGTGGGTGCTTCAACATTAGAGACATGTTCAACGCTGCATACATGTCAAGTGTGGCTATACCGATATGATTGCTAAATATATCGGGACTTCGAAGAAATAACGATAAGGAGTCGTCATCCGAAATAAGAGTTTCCCCGTAAATGGGAAATCCCCTAGCCGTAATTGATGTTGGATATCGTCCGGGATAACCACCGAAAGGTTAGGATCAGATATGGCCATTTTGCTTCGAAAACATGTTGTAGACGATCGTATTTGAGGGAAATTGGAAACCTTTATGTACGGCTTCCGGATGACGGTTATATCTAATCGAACCTTCTTTCGTACACAACTTCCCCACCCCAATATAAATTAACTCTTACATAATTTTCCTCCATATTATTTTCAACGAATGCAAAAGTAAAAATTAATGGAGAGTGCGAGAAGTTGAGAGTTCGTAAAAATGAAGTCTACAATAGAGAAGTGTAGAATTCAAGAGACATACAAATCTGCGATTTTATATAAAACTAATGATTCACGGATTTTACTATTTCATTTTACGCAAAACACGCTTGATTTGACGATTGGATGGCGTATTCGACGACTTCATGCATTCTTTTTACACAAATTTTTTCTCAAATTATTGATCGTTTTTACTTTTACAATAATTTGTCACTTTAACGATTCTCTTTAAAAAAAATTTCGCGAATCAATTATCGGAGGAAAAACGTTATTAATTCGTTTTTATGAATTGTTGCAAAACGTTGGCTCGCCGATTTTGCAATTCATATTCTTTGCAAAATTGGCTGCCAACGTTTTGCAATTCATTTCTTGCAAAACGTAAATATTACAACGTTTTCCAATTCAATTTTGTTGAGAGTTTTACACACATTAGCCAACGTTTTGCAAGAATATGAATTGCAAAACGTTGGCCAGCCAACGTTTTCCAATTCAATTTTGTTGAGAGTTTTACACACATTAAATATGCAGAAACGAGGTGAACCAGAATTGAATAAAAACAGACAGACATTGGCAATTAAAAACAGTAACTTGTCCATCCTTTTCCGAATTCAATAAAGTTTACATACTAATACTTCAACATGAAGTTACCCACTATACAATAAAAATTTAATTTTTACAGTGTCCCTTTTTCCCCCCCGTGCCACACCGAGTTTGCCGACGCTCTCGTTTTGATCTACGTTGGTGAACCTCCTCTTGTATCACACCTGCATCCCGTGTAAATACCATAAAAAAATAATTTTTGTTTGATAAATTTTCGTACCAATTATTTGATTGTCTACGTAAAATCGGCGGCATTCTAACAAGGACTTTAATACCATATACCAACACAAACAACCAAAGCAACCAAGACAAAACACCACATAACAACCACAAGTCTCCAAAAACTTTGAATTAAAAGCTAACCTTGGCTCAAAAGTGTGTACATCCGGAAGAAACACCTGAGGATCCAACATCAAATGCCATGGGAGACTATGCAAAATAAATAATATAGACACATAAGGTAGCCATTACTTTAAACAAGATACAAGCTATTTGAGTGGTTAGAATACTCACGTCGGTAAAACTCGGCTCCTCCCCGATGATGATGATGAACGGGTAAAGACCCCTCGGTCATCCCATAAGAGATGCTTGTCCGACCACCAAACATATGGGCCATAACCGCGAGGCTAATAGGCCCGACGATGCGAATGCCTCGAAAAGGCCCTCACTTCGATTACAAAGTGATTGAACCTCGGGAGCGGAAATTTAGCCGGACATAAAATCTATTATCGTGATATGCATCATCATCTTGGCATCGTAGCTTATGCATATCTTGATCAAAACGAACCTCTTCCTCATCAACCAATCGGTGATCCACGGAACTCGACCCCGTGCCGTTAAGGATCCCTCACCACGCGCCGCAGGTCTTCAGGTATTAGGACGTTGCACTTGTACGAGCGGCTCATCATACTGGATGTTTGGGGGTGTATAATGTGGAGCGAAACTCAACATCGTCCCCAGAGAGAGGCACAGCCCATGGCCTCTCGTATTAATTGGCTAAACATCTCTACTATTTCCTTCACTTAATCGACTTGGTTGGATCTTGGATAGTCTGAGCCAACCCGTACGATTCTTGATGTCCTAAAGCCTAAAAAAAAAAAAATTGCAACATAACTTGATAGTGGTCTAAGACACACATAAAGAGATCAAACATCTAATGGAATGTAATACGTACATGCCTCATACTCCATCGCTATGTGTTGGTATCCTCTATCCACATTATGCGCGGGATTTCCTATGAAAGTGCGCGAGTGACGTCGATACCAACAAAAATACGCCGATAGTGACTGCGGGTCTTGAGTTTCATACTATTAAACTTTCTCGACGATTTCCCCACAAAAATATAGATTTTATATTGCCATCCGTATTTATATACCGCTTGTCACGTTTGTAATGAAAAGGATCAATCTCGACAAGACATGGACCGGAATATGTTGCTTCACCAAGGCGGAGAACGTCTACCATGTGCCACTCTCGATAGATACCACAAATAAGGGGAACCTTCACCATCCAAATATCTCGGCCATACACCACTCGGGGGTCTATTGATGATGGCCTCTCGAATAAGGCCGCCACACAAACTACGATAGAAAGAACATAAAATTACATGATAATAAAATAAATAAATTACACATAAGCGTAGCTATTATATCAAAACGCCATTAACAACCATAATTATGATAAAATACCCGGCCATCTATTAGGTTGTCCAATACATCCCTACATATGGGTAAAACATCACGTGCCTCATTTTCGTGGGATTTACGATGAGTCCACCTTCGCAAGAGCCGTGTGTGGCTAAGGGCCCAAAGGTGGTGGCTGCATCGGTATAATGCGCTCCCAAGCCCAAACCTATATTAAAAAATTAAAATAAATACATAAAAACCTTATAACTATCAACTAGGACAACCAAATAAAATTATATAATTTTAAAGGTCACGTAATTGGAAATGAATCCACACACATCCTTGGCTTTCCTCAACGAAGCGCGATAAACAAGTATATAAATATGACGGTTGCGCTCCCCAAGCTTGTCCACTCATTGCTCTAAGGTCACGCATGTCAAGCAAATAATCTAAATTAAGTAAGTCACCTGACTTATCCGGAAATATCGTTATACACAAAGCCATAGCAAGTATAACCTAACCCGAGCATCAATTTCTCGGGGTGGAACGTAATGTCATCTAAGCTCTAATATATTCAATTAATTTATGTACTTCTAACCTACTAACACCATTAAAACAATCCAGTATAGGTGCCCAACCGCAAGCTCATGGATCAATTGTTGCCACCCACCAATATCTATATATCTAGCATTAAGATTATTCAAGGGATAACCATCAACAACCAAGCCAAACATGACCTCGATATCTTGTAATGTGATGGTCGCCTCACCATCTTAGATGAAATTGTTTATCGGACGCCATCTCTCTATAAGTTGATGATTCGCCCAATCATATGATACACATCCTACCTCTATTACTCCCCTAAATCCACACAAAGCCAAAGTAGTCAAGGATGTGAGGATAAAAAGGATGACGCCTCACATGCTTCCAAAATTCGGATCCGCGCGCGAGGAAACAGATAATCAAATTTAAGGAACCATCCCAATGACCTCGATCGATGCTTCTCCTGGAGTGTTAACACATCGTACACTTTTAAATGTACGCATACCCGTGGAAACTCCATACCTTATATAAAAAAAAAAAAAATGAAGTCCGGATCAAGCTATTTGGAGTAACTCACTATTAAAAAAAAATATATTATTCCAATTTTAGCGTAACAAATATGCAACTAGATAAAGCCAACTTCCATACGCCTTATTTAGAAACCACCGATAGTGGACCACATTAATACCTATAAGGTATAGACAAAATAATTGTCTACCCACTTAGACTTAGGTCCCATATAATAAAGCATTATCATGACATTTTAAGTTTTTTTTTGGCCTCGAGGCATCAATTAAGTTTCACTTTTTCCGGCTATATAAATATCACATTAAAGGTACAATGAAATATATTGTATAACAATCCATAACAAAATATATTGTATAACAATCCATAACAAAATATATTGAATAACGTGAACCGTCCACGTTTCACAATTATACCAAACTTCCGAGCATAGGGAAGAAATTACAGGTTCTGCAGTTATAAATTACTATGGTAATGCATAAATACATCAAACAAAGCAACATTCACAAAATGGGAGGAAAAAAATTCGATCCTTTATGACACATTTCACAATTCTTTTCTCCCTTGCCAAAATGTCATCATCGACCATTATTGGCAATATCCACGGACCACAATGTTTTAAGATAGTGATCTATACTTGTAAAACGTGGATCAGTCCACGTTTTACAAACATCCACAAAACTAACAAAAATAACAGCAACATAACAATCCATAGATCTTTTATAAAAGAATCCACAAAAATAACAACATAACAACAAATTTTATTCGAAGATATTTTATATAACAATTCACAAAAATAACGAAACATAACAATAAATTTCTTCAAAAGTGCTACTAAACAAATCGGACCTTTTATAATAATGCTTCTAACAATCATATTTTAAGTTCAAATTAAAATAACACAAATAACACAAACGTATTAAAATAACACAAATAAAAAATAACAATTAAGATATATAAGACAAACGAGATCTACATCTACTATAAATATATAATATTATATGAGTTAGAAAAAATACCTAAAATTAAATAACAATAATAGATAAAGATGAAAGTTATATACTTGAAAAAATTAGGCTATTATTGCGGGGTTTAAAAAAATAGAGGAGAAGAAAAAGGAGAATATAGATGGAGGTTATACAAAATATATGCATAGGATGGAAGAGAACGAAAGAGATATATATATGAAGCGGCGGAAGAAATATTTTAGGGCGAACGGATCGGTCCCAAGTTAACAAATTTACTTGTATAACGTGGAGTTCCACGTTATAAATATAAATTGTATATATATATTATATTATAATTGTATATTCTTATACAAGTAAAATATTTTTTTTTTTTTTGTTTTGCTTAATCGTCGATATATATATATATATATATAAGGATCGTATATAACCCCCTTTTGGTATAATAATTTTTAGATATATTGGTAAAAATCGTGTATTTTTATACCTAAGTACTCCATCGTACATATATTTTGATTCATTTATATATAGATACTTTTCAACTTCTAACTTCAGGTGCCCTCAATTGTTATATATATATATATATATATATATATATATATATATATATATATAGAGAGAGAGAGAGAGAGAGAGAGAGAGAGAGAGAGAGAGAGAGAGAGAGAGAGAGAGAGAATATATAAGTGTCAAGTGAATATATTATGATCGACATTTGTCCCTGATATCATATATATATATATATATATATATATATATATATATATAAAGTTTAACAGAATATAGATAAATTTTCAAATGGTTGTAGATACATTTATGGAACTCTCACATTTGGCAAGGTTCCTTTATTATGTAAGGGTCACATTTTTACTTTTAACAAAAGAGTTGGCATATCTGGTATTTGAATGGTTACATAGTTAAAAACTACATATAAAGTATTACAAGTCTGCATAATTAATACTCCCTCTGTCCATTTATAACTTAATTTATATATGTAAAAACATGTCACATTTCTATAATCAATTTAAGCTTTATGAGATGATTTACAACCACACAAATATTTAAAGAACTTTCGGTCCATAAGTTTCAAAGCCTAAAACTCCTGCCTAGTCAAAGGGTGCCACATAAATTGGGACGGAGGGAGTAATTCACAATATATAAAAAGAGTTGGACAAAACCGTAATCAAAGAAAGAGTTGTTTGATTTCCCAAATAGGTAACCCTGAGGGAGTAATAATAATTTGAATTCTCAAAGTTAATTCTAGTAACTTGTGCCCATATTAACCTTTCGAAATTGAGGTAATCTCATATTTCTCCATCTGCTATTGTTGGTTTCATATTATTCTTGATACGTAAAAGGGCAGCTCTAAAAGACCAAGTATATATTACTTAGTGACAAAGTAAGGGATACCTTACAGAGTGTGAAAAGTTGAAAGGGACAGGGGTTTGGAGAGACGGTTGAGATTCCTTAATCTTTAATCAGAGGTCCTGGACATGAGCTCTGAAATGGACAACTTCTTGTAGGGAGCGTTTTACCCCTTAGTGAACTTTCACAATGCTAATTCGAATTAGTTGTTAGTCGGATCAGTAAATTTCAAACATAGTAGTGAAAAAAAAAGTGTGAACGTGGTATCGTAGGGCATCCATTTCCTTTACTAGCATTTTGATTACAGCAGCAACAACTTTTTGTCAGAGTTGTCAATGCCATTTCATCTTCTTTTTCAATATCTTTATTGATTAATTAACAAGTCTGGTGTAAGTTGACTCACGTTCAGCAGAATATAGTCACTTATTCCGTAAATGACAATAATATCCCTTATTCAACATTTGGAGTATTTGATTACTAGTCACAGAGAAATCTTTCTTTAACATAGATTTTGCTAATGCAGATAGTTTATCTCTTTAAGCCTTTAGACTACCCTTTATATAGGTCTTACTCAAAAGTTAATTTTTTAATTCAAGACACTTCAGATTCTTATCATTATGGACATAATTTTGGCCGAAAGGCCCGGAGCATCTCTATCTATGAACAAAATCTGAATAAAATGGTTCTTGCTTAATTAAGCTAGTTTAGAAATTACATGCTGATATATGCTCTAGTCTAACAACTAAAAATTAATGTACAAGCTCGTCCATCTGGTTTGTATACATAAAACCAACGTGCGTAGCAAATTCCCAGCTTTGTCATAGAGTATAGTGGCATTGAGTCTCATAAATAGCCTCCTGAAGACATTTCAAGATGCTAATGTGATTCAAGAATCCCAAGAACCAGAAATCAAAATTATCCTCGGTTACTACTTGAATGTACTTGTGTGATGGTTTCTTCAATCTCTTGCTCTCGATGACTTTCTTTATTTTTCTCAGTGGAATTGAGATCTGTCGTACCAGTTGAAAAATAAGAAGTGAGAAGAAAAGCATGCAGGAGCAATAAAAGGCTAAAAGCTGAGTATGTTGCAAATCCTACCTTGTAGTGGAATTTAATAATCTCGCCACTGGGAGAAGAAATCTTAATCAGTTTGTGACTGCAAAAAGCAGCTTTATCTGTAGAAATGAAGAGAAGGCCTGCTATAGGCCCTGCTGTTGTTTGTAAATTACACTGAGCTGCCTTTACAAGTTTTTCTTCGGGTTTGACACTAAAATTTTTCTCAAAAACATTCTTCATTCTTTTCAGTTTAAGAATCTTTGCCCCCTGCAGTCTTAACTTTCCCTTCACACTTTCGATCAGTCGAGGCCACAATCTCTCTGCAGAAAAAATATCAAGGCATTTAGCCAAGGAAAGATAATGTTCTCCAATACAAATTATAAAGGTAACAAGTGATGAAAAATAATTCTCAGTAACTTTTTGGTCGATTCAAGTACTTACCATCCTTTTGAAAGCCATTCGTAAAATTTTCGAGTGTCTGTCTTGTGCTTTTTGAATTTTCAAGGGTGTTTACAGAAGCAGTTAAAAGTCTTCTCTGTGAACTCATTGGAACTCTTCGGACTGACATCATAGTAAATTCTTCGTTTTTGTTAGCTTTAGACTCGGAGCTGTTGTTTGTGATGGATTAATAGGTTGTGCAGAGGGATATTTATATATACTTAGTACTATATATATCAGAGAAAAATGGTCAGTGGCCTGATAGTTATCCCGAGTCATCCTTTGGTCACTGATAGTTATCCTGAGTCATCCTTTGGTCACTAAAGAACAACTGTGAAAAGGTTTAGGCACATGTGCTGCTGATTCACAATGAGCAAAGGCGGCATTTCTGTCAAAGTTAAATACTCTTTATCTTTATTTCAGCAAATAAGTAAAAGGTATTTGACACACAAGGATTCAAACGATCTAAGCATGTAAAGGATCTGATATGTTTATCGTCACACTAACACTTTTCGAGCTGGCAAATTTTTTTTATGATGTAACCACTAGCATTCAGAATTTAAGATGTAACTTTTCTGTTTTTAATTTTTTACTAGTTTTTGGAAATTGTGTGTTGCATGTTTGTCCTCTTTCATTATTATACATTATAAAATTATATAAACTTTAAAAGTTTTGAGTTATAAAATAGGAATATGTAATGAAGTGGAAAATTTTAAATGCTAACTAAAAATCTCTTTTACATAGCGTGCGTATCCAACTTCAATTATATGTTTTTCTCTTTAAGATTGTTATTCCCCTTTCATTTCACCAAAGACAAATGTAATGTTCATATTTAAGCATTAGACTTTATATCACTTATGTTACTTTCAAGCATTTTAATTTTATCGATAAATCAATTCTTTCAATTTGAGAAATATTCTTCAATTTTAGAGGCGTAAAGTATATATTTGTCATTGACCATTCAATTTAATTAGTGTTCTAATGAATGTCTACTTTTATAGTGATATATTGTTATTTATCTCTTGATATAAAAGATAACCTCAGGAAAAAGAACTGTAAAAAATTGTGCCAAAGAAAATAAATCATGTTAGAAAGACGTGTCGCGTACCTCATTTGTATTGGCACAATGCCAACTAAAGTTCAATTCTTGTATCTGCAGAAGCATCACATCAGTTGTTTCCCCTAAAATATAAAAATTACTCATAAGTTGTTGAAACAAAATTTTAGCAGTTTATGTTCATGTGAGAGATCAAACTCTTAAACATCAATCAAACAACAAAATTTATAAAGCAAATTCAAAAAATGCTTGAAAGAACATGAGACAAGAGCATTATGCTTTCTAAGCCAAATTCAAATACATAGAATTGTCATTAGATGAAAAAGTGAAAGAGAAATAAACAGTTGAGGAATCGGAGATACATGGATCATTGGGAAATGTAAGAGATCGTAGTAGATTCTTTTCGAAGATTATTAATGAACAGAATTGAAACCTGCAAATAAAAATGGGACTGAAAACAACCTTAGCAAAATAAGAGAAAAGCAAAAGAATATATCCATTGATCTGTTGACTATATTTCAGTGAGAATAGTAATTTTTTGGTTTTTCCTGACCGGGACCTTTGGAATTTGCACTGGAAATCGAAACATGATAAGACTTTTGGGCTTCTATAGTTACCGGATTGGTTTAAAATAAGGGAGTTAGAAAGTTTATCCTCGTCTTTTCATTTGCTTCCAAATTCATATTATCTCTGGAAATTTATAGTACTTAAAAATGGTATTGTAATGATAGTAATTGAAGAGAGAGATATGTAGGTAAGTATTTGCTTGAAGGGTAAAAAAGTCATTCAACTTTTGAAGGGATATTTGGTATTTTAACTTTTCACTTTAGGGCTTTCCACTTACCTAATAATATGATTCTGGTCATTGGTTATCCCTCATAGCTAATAGCTTATCAGGGAATCCGTCTTACCATACTACAAAATACAAAGTGCAATAAGCTTGGCCCTTTTTGACTTATCATGTACATTATCAAGTGGCACTTATGAAGGTTGATGGCTGAAAAACTAATGAGTTCCTACTGATACAGTCATTTATAATGTACATAAACTGTATGTAAAATTCAATTGTATCACCACTGGAACATTTCTTCGCAACGTATTTATTTTCTTCTCATATGGATGCTTATATTAATAGAGTATACCCGAAAGATCCATAAGATATTTTATCAGAAACAACAATTGAAAATTCTACTATTTTGTACATTCATACTTCTGCATTAGGTAGTCCTAATGTAAAAAATTACACCACATTCATTAAATTCTGCATTGGATATATAATCAAAGAATATTTACCTTTTAGAATTTTTATAAAAATCCCGCTAATGTAAGCACCACATTCATACTTCTGCATTGGATAATAATCAAAGAATTTTTCTAAGCACTCAAAAATTCTCATTGCAATGATATAGTAAATTAAGAAGGGATTTCGTGGTTAAAGACCCAAACCAGTGCTTGAACTTATATATTGTTCTGCCATCAAGAACTGTAAGACCCAATATTAATGACATCTCAAAGATGAAATGAGATAAGCACTAAAATGTTTTGGCTTGAAGCTCTCTATTAATATAACATGCATTAGGTTCATAATAAGTGCAAATTACAGGTCATTACATATAGCAATCTCATTGAGCAGTCCCAAATCCAGGAATGTACTCTAAAAGTCCAAAGGTTTCACCTTATACCAAGAATAAAGATTAACCTAATTTACCAGGCATTTTACCACAGAATCCATCTTTCCATAGGGAGGTTATGTGATGTGGCGAGTCAACTACTTCTCATGAGAGAGGACTTTAATTGGTCAAAATAGGATAGAGTTTAAAATCAGTAATTAATTAATGGGAAGTCAGCTGCTGATATCACAAGGCTATCCTGTTGGATGTTGATTGTTATTGAAACTTCTATTCCTGTCGTGCTTCTCCTATATGTAACCAACTCAAGATAAATTTGTTAGTGCATACTAAAGTTGGCATATCTCAAAAGATCCTTATGTTTTCAAAGTTTGAAGTCAGTGTGAGGCTTTGGTAGTGAGGCAAATAGTAGATTCTGACTTCTGAGTAAGTTTAGCGAATTATAAAACCAAATCAAAGATATGTTACTTAACAGCTAAGGCTACAAATATATATATATATAGTTGGTAGGCCATCGATGCCGGTGGCAGCTAAGGCCGAGGGGTATCCAAATATATATATATATATATAGTAAATGTTGGTAGGCCATCGTATTTTTACTTTTTTATATTTTGAACCCCTGCTCACGCTCCGCCATCAAATCAAATCCTAAAAGAAAGCTATTTGTTCATTCATGATGTGTCAATGCCTGCACTTTGTGATACTTTCATCATATATCATGATCATGTTTTTTGCTATATTTCTTGCTGTGGCCAACGTATACACAGTTGATGAGTTTGATTACCACATGGAAGAGATGGACAGAGTTGATAAAAGAAAGATTACTTAACTGGTTGGGTAATGAAGGTGGTCTAGAGCGCATTTCACCCTCATTAAAAACAATGAAAATGACTTGCAAACATCGCGGACTCAACAAACTCAGGAAACAAGGCTGCTAGGGAACTTCTAGTAATGTCTTTGCTTGAGCACATAAGGCAATTGATCGGACGATGGAACTTTACAAGCTAGAAGAATGCAATAGTCATTTACTGATCTTGGGAAAATGTATGAGACAATGCTGATTGACAATCTCGAATTGTAACACCGAATGATAGTATGAAAATTGAGGAAATACTAAATATACTGAAGCATTTGTAGATACTAACTTGTGCTTGTTGGAATTATATATTCCATTTGTAGTAATTCCTTTATTGGTAGTGCAAAGTCAAAGGTTCCTTATGGGTCCCTTTTCCCCTCTCTTGCCTTTTGTCCTTAATGAAATGCAAAGTGTCCCTCGTCAGAAATGGAAAGCTCTCTTTTTCACCTTATGATGAGAAACCGTTTAGTGGGCTGGCAAGTCTAGTAGAAAAAGAGAGAAGGCTCGCGCACATGAGAATTGGGCTAGTAGGCAAAACGGGTCAATTTCCCCCCCTCCCCTGCGCGCAAGGTATACGTGAGGCCTAATTTAGTTCTGATTTTGCAAAGGTTATCTTTTGATACTGTCCAAAATTATGCTAACCAGATTAATATCTAGGTTTATTTCCATGGAATTAATACATAATCAAAGCTCATTACTCAGGATTCAATGACCATCATTATTTCCCTCATTACTTAGGATTAATTGGTCGATTAACTATATAGTCGTTTCTGATCTTAGTCTTTACTACCCAGACCTTGTCATCTACCTATATATTTCGGTTGAGATTTTTTCTTGTCAACAATTGGAAAAATACTTCCTCTTCTTCTCTGTAGTAGTTCTTCGTAGTTTTGTTTCATGGGGAATATAACTTTGTGCGAACTTGAAACTTCCAGCCACGAGTGCAAGTGTTTGCAAGGGACTGTCTAACATTGGGAAGCGATTGGCTACAATGATTTGCATCCCTGTCGGACAGAAATCGCTTTCAAGTGAGTGGCATGCCACGACACGATTTTGTGATTATTTCCTTACTGTTTTTTATATTTTGTCCAGTATCAATTTTGTACTATTTTACTAACAATTTGAAAGCAATTTTATACCTACAATATTGATCAGTGGCTATTTCATTGAACAAAACTCTTCTCGATTTATCTGTCATGCCCCAAATCTGGAGAGGCATGGTCGGCACCCGGTACCATACTTGGCCCGAGCGAACCACTCTGTAACTGTAACTCTGGAGGGGTAACCTTCAACTTAGGCCAACGAGGCCTACCTACAAAAAGAAAATACCAACCAAGGTCGACAAGGCCGTATCCTGATTCATATGTAATTAGTAACTATCACATTTGAAGGGCACACACACCCAAAACATATATACGTAACTGTGCAGGCTGACGATGCCGCCATGAACGTCTACAACCAACAATACCAAAATGAATATGTACAACGGGGCCGGCAAGGCCATAATATCGAATACAAAAATAAAGGACTCGTCTACAAGCTTCTAGAGATCATTGAACTGTATCATGGTCGGGATAGGGCCCCGACCTACCCAACAAGTCTATATACACAGAAGGACTCCCAAGTCTAGACCTGGCAACTTCGAAAGAGTGGAGCTTACCAATCAGCTGATGTTCGGTCCTGTCTACTGGGGAGGTCTATCCGGTTGTTTGTCAGAACCTGCAGGCATGAATGCAGCGCCTCCGGCAAAAGGGACGTCAGTACGAATAATGTATCGAGTATGTAAGGCAATAGAATAACTGAAAGCTAAAACTGAACTGAAAAGCATAATAATCTGGAGGCCAAAGAATGCCCTGAGATATACTCACCTGATCCGACTTGACACAATGCAATATAATAATATCATAGCTAACCGGCCACATATAAGGCTCGGTGTATCTCTCAATGATCAAGTGGTCAGACAACTGTAAAATCTCACTGACCGTGAGGCCAGGCAAATATAAAATCTCACTGACCATAGGCCAGGCAATAGTATCGTCGCATTGACCAAGTGGCCAGGCAATAACATCTCTCACTGACCATAAGGCGAAGTAATAATAATATCTCACTGATCAAATGGCCAGGCTACAGAAAATATATGTATATGATGTTGTATATCATGTATACACTAGCATTCATGAAGGCACCGACATGTCTCTCTATTTCTACTAACATCAAGGAAAGTATGGAGCATATAAGAATCCCTCGAAAGATACAATATAAACACTCGGGAAGCGGTAACATCACTAAATCCAAGATATCTACGAATGTATTTCTTCATACGATTCGTCTAACTCTTGCTAATCATGGGATCATGCCAATGAATGAAGAAGGGATAACCATTACATACCTCTTTTCATCAATACGGACTCAACAATGAATTTGTCTCAACTAACGCTTCGACCTATAACAACGATAGTACATTCATTAACTTAGCGAACACTAGTGTCTAGTGTATATCTGCCTGGGGTTCAGATGACCACACTGATAGAGAGATTGACCACACTGCTCTCGTAGCTGCTGATCAGTCGAAATCATACACTGAGGAGGACATCAAGGTAATCACTTACGGGCTCAAAGATAAGTTAGATCAAATCTCAAAAGAAGAACTGATAACCTTGATGAACACCCTAATTGATGAATATCAAGAGACGAGCACCAAAAGACTTGAACTACAGGGTGAATTTACAAGCTTACAGGATCAACTGTTGAATTCGAAGCCTCCAAACACATAGTTGAAATGGAAAATTCACTATTGAAAGAACAGGTTGCTCAACTTGGTTCATTAGTCCTGTCTCTTCAATTAGAAGTTATTAAGCTAACCATCAAACCAAGAGAGTGTGGGTTGAGTATTGAGCCAAGTGAGGTTGAGGTTGAACTGCAACGGGTAAAAAAGGAGTTATATTTGGAGAAGGAAATATCTAGAGACCTCAAAGCAAAGCTGCTTAGAACAAATCATGATCTTGAAAGGGAAAAATATTGGACTTAATCTTCTCAATTGTGTCACACCCCAACTTCAAAGGGTGTGGCGACCAGCTTACCCGGAGAAGGGCCAAGCGAACCAAGCGTGATATCGAACTTCCGTAACATGAATCATAGGCCGACAAGGCCGCTGAATAACAATTGTAAGAAGTATATTACGTCAACCTGCAAGCAAAAAAGGCCTAACAACACATATATGCATAACTAGGGCCGACAAGGCCGCAACCAAGAAAGACAACTAGTCAGAAGGCCGGCAAGGCCAAACACAACACATGTACACTAACTGATAGTCTGTAAGCCTCTAAGAGCACTACTATGCATCAAATAGACGGGACAGGGCCCTGACGTACCTATAGCCATACTCATAATATATATCCATACATGCATTCCTACTTAAGACTCTGACTAACAACTCCGGAGAAATGGAGTGCAACAACTAACTGCTGAACATCGGGTACCCTACCTGTTACACCTCTCGTTTTCGTCGCAAGAAAGTCCTTGGCTTATGGGTGGTTTATACCCTTGGAATGGAGATCCGTACCCGAGTTTTGAGATAATAAGTGTTTTATCCCGTGTATCGAAGTACAAGCATGTGTTCCTTACAATTTGCGGGATTAGAAGTTGAACGAATCGAATCAACGCGAACTGGAATGACTCAGGAAAAACCCACAGACACCAGTCATTGTCGACAGGCCGTCGATTCGCATCGTCAACATTGATGCAACCTCTGAATCTGCAGGAGAAAGTCGACGGACCGTCGATAAGTTGATGAGTCGTCGACCCGCTCACCGAACCGCATCGCTGGAATTTTCTAGTTCCATCTATATATATGAAGTCCCACGATTTTATCCCTAATTTTCATATTCTCAGACCAGGGCAAACGCTTAAGTATTTCCTCTCAACATATTCCATAATATTGGAGAAATTCTAGTAAGATCCGAGCTCGTAACCCGAGCTAGTGAAGAAAAAGGTTGTTCTTAGGGTTTCTTTGAGTTGATGAGCTTGGGAATTGGAGTTGGAGTTTGATTCTTGGTATTCTATTCCTTTCAAGGTATGTATATGATTTCTATCTTTGTGTTTGAGTTAATTATCAAGAATCTTAGTGGTTTTAAGTAAAGGAAAAATAGTTATGGAGGTGGTAAGTTGAATAAGGGTTAAGTTGAGAGAGGATTTGAAGTAGAGTTGATTATGTTTTGATATGTGAGTATGGATATTGATGTTGTTGATGTTGTTATTAATGTTTGAGTTGAATTGGTAGTTGAGGGATTATTAAGCTTACAAAGGAGATGCTGTCCGAAATTCATTAAGTTCCTTTCGTGCTTGAATTGGATAGTAAGTGATGTAAATGGTCTAATGATGGCTTATGTTATATTGATTGTAGTCTTACGAGTGCAACAAGTAGATGTTGGACAATTAGATATGCTCCAAGGTATGTTAAGGTTGTCCCTTTTTTTCTTTTGGCATGATCCTAATTATCTGAACGAACAAAGTAAGCAAGCGAGTTCCAAAGACTCTACTCTTAGATGGTACAGGATTCATCGTATCCTTGATTTCCTATGTTTTATGTCTATGGCTTCCAGAGATCTTATGTTGCCCAGAGTAGTCTAGAGTATACTTTTCAGGGGTCCTTCATGCATTTTATATATATGTATAGCTATTTTCTTACATTTGCCTATATGGCCGAAGACGGCTGCACTACGGTGGGCGGCTTATAGATGATGATGTATGATTACACCGTGCCTACATGGCTGGGTAGCACAACTAGTGGGCGGCTTATGATATCGTTCTGGACGCGGGATGCCTGGATGCGGGATTATATGATATATGGATCGGGCCATACGTTCCTCGGCATCATTATATGATATATGGATCGGGCCGTATGTTTCTCGGCACTATTATATGATATATGGATCGGGCTGTACGTTCTACAGCACTATCAGTTATATTATGACCTATGCATATCATACGACCTTAGAGGCAGTTTCAGTTATACAAATTTATGTAGATATTCCCAGATGTTAGCTACAGATGCATTCAGATATTGAGATTAGATTTCATGTTTCAGATGTCTCTCATGACTTCTATGTACTTGTTATTCTTGTGCCTTACATGTGGTACATTATTCGTACGACTCCCCTATTGTTTGGGGGGGAGGGGGGGCGCGTTCATGCCGCCGGTACGAGGTAGACGGACGAGGTCAGCTCGGTAGGACTTCCATCCGGCAGTGGTCAGTGCACTCCACTTGATGCGGAGCTGCAGTTCATTTTGGCATGCTATTTTTGAGGTGCATGTGCATGGGTATGGCGGGGCCCTGTCCCGTCCTTTTTACAGCTTTGCACTCTTTGTGGGTCTATAGATAGTTTTGTACAGTTAAATGTGATGTAGCCTTGTCGACTCCTATTCTTTTGTGTATAGTATATGTAGCGGCCTAGTCGGCTTGCACTGTTCTATATACATACATACATACATATATATATATATATACATACATATATATATATATATACATACATACATATATATATATACACATACATACGTACGTACATATATATATATACATACATACATACATACATATATATATACATACATACATACATATATATATACATACATATATATATATATATATATATATATACGAGAGGTTCGAGTTCAAGGTCATCCTTTTATGAGTTAGTAAAGTGCTGATTAAGTTCTTATAGGCCCTCGTTATTCAGTGTTATTCAGAAACGAGTATAGGGGTGTTTTGTCACACCCCAACCTTGGTAAGGCATGACTGGCACCCGGCGCCCTACGGGAACCGAGCGAACCAATTTATAACTCGCATCCTTCATGTCTCTCATAGTAAAGCCTCTATGAACATGACTGAAGTACACAAGTCGGGACAGGGCCCCCGGCGTATCCTTAACACAATTCATATACATATATAGACTCAGACTTGGCCATGCTCCAGAAAGAAGTAGAGCCCACCAATCGTAACTGGTACCTGAAGGCAGCCTACGGTGAAAGATACTCGTCTCGTCTATTTTCACCTGCGGCATAAACACAGCGTCCACAAGAAAGGACGTCAGTACGAATAATGTACTGAGTATGTAAGGCATGAATAGTAACATAATACACGAATGAAGATAGCATAAGATAAAGCGAGTAGTCTATACTTCATATACTTCTTAAGACTTCGTCATGTAAATCTAACCTTTCTCTAAAGGGAACGTTGCATATATATATATATACACGATACCATACTATACTATACTGCACTATACTATACCATACTATATTATACTATAATATATATATATGCCGTGCTTGACCATATATATCATATATATATCATATATACACGTATATATATATATATATATATATATATATATATATATATATATATATATATATATATATATATATATATGCATATATAAAAGCAACATTTTCATCATTATTATCCTTATTGAATACATCTATCCTTAGCATCGTAAGATTTTGGGAATCATGAACTTCTAGCATTTCTTTTGGAAGCAAGGATGTTATGGAAAACATGCATGTATGAGTTCATGGGAAGAGAATCATGCCTTTAGCAAGAAAGGGAATAGCCTTAACATACCTTTCGGTCGCCTTAATCGTTCAACGTTTATTTTTCCAAGCTCGCAACTCTACACATAAACCATCCATATTATCATTAGGCTCAATATCATACACTTGTCCCAAGCATTCAAATGAAATCTTTTTAGAATCTACCGAAATTCGGGCAGCATCTCCCCTATTTATATGCCTAGCCCGAAATCACAATCCAAAGAACCAACAACAACAACAATACCAGCATCAACCACAATATTATCAACACCAAAATATTCCATAAACATCCCACATGATGTTTTACCCAATTTCTCGACCCATAAATTCATTATACGCTCATTTAGTAACTTTCCCTCCGTAAATAAGCTTAAATCAATACTAGTAAGGAAGATTCATACCTTTCACCAATTCACTTGATAATCATATATATATACAAATAACAACAGAGACCATATCACAATCATGTTGTATTCCATAATTTCCAACCATCACAAATCATATTTATCACCTCAAAACAGCCCAACGAAACAAAGAGTGCCATATCTTAGGCTATTTCAATGCTATCTTGTGGTGTTTTGCTTCAAACGACTTCACCCGCATGGAATTAATCTTAAGCACAACCAATAACATGTTATACATACCTTAAGAAGTAGCTAGGACTCATAATCCAACCGTGGTTCAGCTCACAACAATCCTTAATTGCATAACGACATCATAGACTTGTTGTTCTTTGGGGTTTCCAACACTTTGATGAATGATTGGATTGTTTTCCCTTTGATTTGTCTTAGGAACCTTGGAGATAGGTTAGAAAAGGATTTGGAGAGGTTTATAGAGAATTTAGGGAGAGAAGGTGCTAGAAAAATGAGTGTAAAAAATCAGATTTTTGTTTTTAAATTTTCTGATTTTTACTGTTCACACCGAGTTACTGTTCATCCGCGTACTGTTCACCGCGTTCACAGTGTACTGTTCATCCGCGGAAATTATTTCGAGACCTCAAACTTTTATACACCGATCTCTTTATTTGCATACTTGGATATGACCAAAACTCCATACAGTCTGTATAACTTGTTCAACATTCCAAACTTGACAAAACTATTTTTTTCCGATTCGTTTAACCTCCAACCTTCACGACACTTACTTATCACTTGTTGAACATAACATAAACACTTATAACTTCAAACATAATCCTGTCCTTTGAGCTTATGTGACTAACCTACGATGCAACTTAACGCACGAAAATATGGGACGTAACATGTTCGGTCACTAGAGATCAAGCACTCGTCATGACTCATCGGTTTTGGTTGTGACAGAAGTGGTATCAGAGCAGTTCTGTTCTAGGGCTGTCTACAGACTGTGTCTAGTAGAGTCTTTCTTATGGGTGTGTTGTGCACCATAAACAGGAGGCTGCGGGACATTTAGGATGTTGTCATTCTTTCTATTCTAGATCGTGCGCTGGAGCGGTAAGTTAAGAATTCCCTTTCTAATGATTTGTTCTGATTTTAGCGATGCCTCGAAAGGAAACTACGGCACGGAAGAGCAAGAGGTGGTGCAGCGAGCCACTAATCGTACTCGGCAAGTTAGCGAGGACTCGGGCGAGTCTCGGAGTGAGAGTCCATCCCGAACTTCGCATACCCTCTCCGACACCTCGGTGCCCCCGCCCCTGGCCCGGAGATGCCTCGGAGGGGGAGATAAGAGAGGCTGTCCTTTTGGCGGCCCGGTTAGCGCCGCTTGTGCTCGGCGACGACGGTACGGGCCATGGTGGTATGGGTCAGAGCGAGAGATCCAGGTTCTCAGGGTTTGACAGTGAGTTCGAAGGTGGCCCATTACGGCTGTTTTCTAAACACTTAGCTTATTCAGCAGCTAGCGCGCCTCCACGGTTTCCTAGACCCAGGTTGGATAGATCCGCTCATTTTGGGCCAGCTCAGAGTTCCAGAGTTCCCAGTTATCAGATTAGGAGTGGTTCCAGTCAAACAGGACCACCTGTACCACGGTATGCTTAGTGTGGTAAGTCGCATGGGGGACCGTGCCGATTGGATTTAGGTGTTTGTTATGCCTGCGGTCGGCCAGGCCATATCCAGTATGGCTGTCCATCGATGCGTGTTAGAGGTAGGGTCCAGCCCACAGGATTAACAACTAGTTTTTTGTTATCTGTACACCCTCCGGGGCAAGGTTCACAGATACCAACAGACCGTGGTAAGGATCGAGGGGGAGCGATCGGTTCGAGTGGTCCTCAGTATCACAGCTATGCGCTGGCTGGGCGACAGGATCTCGAGTCTTCCTTTGATATTCTCCCAGGTATATTACTAGCATTCTTTTATGATGTATATGTATTGATTAATCCGGGGTTTACATGTCACATGTTACTCCATTTGTTGCTAGTAAGTTTGGGATAGAGCCCGAGTCGATTCAACTTTTTTAGGTGTCTACGCCAGTTGGTGATTTAGTTCTTATGGGCCCTCGTTTTTCAGTGTTATTCAGAAACGAGTATAGGGGTGTTTGGTCAATAGAGATCAAGCACTCGTCATGACTCATCGGTTTGGGTCGTGACACTACGGGGGTGGCACACCAACCTGTCTATCTGTACCTATAGGCATGATCACAGCACACAAAAAGGGGCCTCAGTACGAAAGATGTACCGAGTATGTAAGGCGGTAAGTATAAACATAACATAAGCATAAGAGATATATATAACATGGGAAGAGATGTAGCGACAACCTGCAACTCTGAACGAGGCCACTGAGGGCGACCATAACCATGAAATAAATGTAAATGCATGCTCGTAGAATCATCCCTCACTGTGGAGGCACATCATATCATATAATAATAAATCCCTCTGTGGGGTGAGCTCATCGTCATAACATCATCTCTGCCCAACTGATCAGTGGCAATGCATAGCTACTTGCCTACCCGGCCGCCTACAACATGGCTCGGTAAAGAAAGAATACATCTAGGGCACGGCACTACGTGCCTACCCGGCCACACACGACTCGATAAAGAAAGAAATCCGTCTATATATATGGAATGCAAGACTGACCTCAGAGGAGACATCATAGAAAGAGTCGGAGTGACCTATCGTCGTTATCCCCCGGCTATCGTTATTATCACTACATTCTTTATCTTTTCAATTCAAGAAACAACAAATGTGGGGAATAGGAGATATACTTCAATAAGGATTATATAAGTGATAAAGATCGGCTCAACTGAATAAAATATCATTAGCTCAACTTCAACATGAAGAATAACATAGTGAACAACTTTTTTCCAATCGACAAGTAAGATACGAGGTGTGGGAAAGTACGGCAACACAAGCCATATATAAATCAAGGAAACAACCTTCACCATTAGGGAATGAAATCAACTCAACTTTAACGGGGAAAGTATCACGATGAAGAATATACTTCTCTCGGTAAACAAGAAGGATAAGGAATGTGAGAAAGTATTTCAATGTGAACGATTCATGAGAAGAAGTAAGGTTAATCATTTTGGAACACCCTCGATAGATCTTTAATTTAAGACCTTTTAAATGATAACCAAATGGAATATGGAAACATAGAGAGTTATTTTATACAAGTCATATAGGAAGTGGAGATTAGCTCATTCATTCTTGGATATGATCGACACAAGTTAACGGGATAGCATTTCGAAAAAAAAACGCATTTGAATTCTAGTCATGCTAAGAAAAGAAGAGAAAATCCCTACATACCTCGTCGATTGGAGTTATACACATTTTCCGAAGCCTCGAACACTTTACAACCGACTTGCTATAGGGCACGAACAATTTGAGATCAACTTTGAGCATATAGCCAATAAAAATCTTCATTTAGGCATTTTATCGAGCAATTCGTAGGCACGAGTTTGTAAGCTCTTTCGTAGTGTAGCTTCTTGTAAAGAAGTACCAAAAACCTACTTTTTTACTCCTCCTTAATACCATTATTCAATACATCCCATCATAATTCCAAAAAATACGACAAACCTAACACAAATAGCTCAACAAGTTAGCCATGTCTATGGAAGCTTCATGTTTTAACCATAACTTATTCATATGGGATTTTCCCTCCATTTTCTTAGGTTTAATTACTTGCAGAAGTTCAAAGAAATCAAAAGGAGGTTAAAATATACCTTAGATCATCAAAATCACTTCAAACTCCAAGTTACTTCAAAGAAAGGTTTTCCTCCGAAAGGCGAAATAGTGAAGAAATCACAATTTTGAAGTTGCCATGTTGTTCTCCACATTGAGGTTGTTTGATTTTCCCCGAGGTGTGTTTATGATTGATGGAATATGATTAGAGAGGTTTTCCTAGGGTTTCTATGGTCTTTCAAGGTGAAGAAATGGAGAAAAATTCGTCCAAGGCATCTATATATACTTGGGCAATATAAAGCCTCCGACTTAGCACACTGTTCCCATAGCAGTTTGCATCCCTAGACGGAAATATGGATTTATCTCTACTCTGACATTGTATTGACAAATGGTTAAATGTGTTGGAAACTATACTCGTAGGACTTCGATTTGGTAGGTGGATCACCTCGTAATTCCAAGTAGACTGAGAGAAAAGCTCTTCGACATCTGACCCAAATTTCAGTGAAATTTACAAACGTAACTTGCGACGCCCTTTGTCGACTTTCGTATTACAACTCGTTTGACTTTCAAACTTAATAAGAGACCATTATACGATTCAAATACTCTATATCATTACTTGATTAGCATGTGAAGCACTTCTAATCTCACCCAAAAGTACAAGTTATCATATTCCCAACGCCGACTTGTGACGAAACTCATCCTTCTTTGATTCATTCACCCTCCAAACCTTCCGCCACTTACTTATCTTATTTATAAACACTTATAACCATTTATATTAATAAGCTCAATCCTTTTTAATCTCAAGATAATTTCTTTTGAACTTGCGTCGACTAACTCATGATGCGACTTTAACGTGCGAAAATCTGGGGTGTAACATCCTCCCCTTCTTAAGAATATTCATCCTCGAATGTTGAGGGATATTCTAACTCTTGAGATTTTCAAAACTTTTTGCAAAGTTTCCTCTGCAAATAGAACTATCCAAAACCTATCAAACAGCCCAAACAAATGTCCAAAGCCACATAGGGCCACACAATAGCATAACAATATCAATTTGGCACCTAACGATCGTCTATTTATACAAAATTATAATAGGTTAGCCATAACTTACCTCAACCGTCCTTTGCTAAAGTCTGCAACATACTGGTTATATCTGTCTCAACAATAAAATCTAACAAGATATATAAAAATTCAATATATATAACTGGAAGGGAGGTATCTTATCACGCAAGTGTCTGTATAAATCTGAGCTCTGAAACAGATGGGGGGTATCCAGCCTTCACATCTTCCCTTGTCTCCTTATGTTAGTTCGTCCACATTATCCTTTTAGAAACACATTTTTTTTTGTTTTCCAACTTTGCAGCTTGTAAATGATGATTTCGAGGATCATGGGTAGTGATGGGGTACTTATGATATTTAGATGTGCAGAACACCAGATAAACTACTTTAAATTCCTTAAGCACATCAAACTTATCAAGTACTTAGCCGGTCCCACTGCAAGATAAGTTTACCTTTCCCGGCGAGTCTCAATAGGCCTTTCATAAGTGGTGATTTCAGTGAAATTCCAAAGTCGAGATGCCGGTTACCCCAATAGAATTCCTGTCAGCTTTGAGAAACTTGTCAATATCGCTAAGATGTCTAAAGGAGACAGGGATGTTTAGTCCTTCACCCTTTTTCATTCCTTATTACTATTTGTTGTACCAAATCGTGACTCCATATTCTCGTTAAGGGTTACATACTCGGATGGTGGCGATTACTATGGATGAACTCAAACCACTTATGTTACTCGTAAATTTAGTATGAGCACATATATCTTCTTGGAAGGCCTCTAGAATTGTGCACCTTAGTCTGGTAAGATAAGGACTGGAATCCTACGAGATTGAGTTATTTTATTTCTGTTTAATTTGGCAAAATCTTTCAACCATGAGCCTAGTTTGAACAGATCAGAACTAGTTCTACTCACGATTTCTCAAGGGAATTAAACTCGGGATGGAGGTTGCTTAATCCTGAAATAACACTCCGTATTATAGCTTACACTCTCCAACCCAAACTGATGTAATGGTTTCTTTTTCTAACAACTAGTCGGGCTTATTTATTGGATTCCTTGCAATGTTAAGTGACATAGTTTATCTCTAGCCTCAGCACATAACGGGCCAATGGTTCAATCCTTATTGATACTCTTCATATCTTGTTGTCATATCCATTTTCACTTCTAGTTCCTTTCATCTACTAATCCCTTTGGTCCAGTCCGTATCATCTTATTATTAGCAACGTTACTTATCTTTTCCTTCTGGACTTAATTGCACCGACTTCCTTAGCTTGTATAATGAATCTATCTCATAATGGTAACATCACATTCAGTGTTACACCCCAGAAAATTTCGCGTTACTAAGGATGCAGACGGCTTAATGTGAGCTCAAGGAGGAGTAAATATTACAAGTATAAAGGATGAAATTCTACTATATTAGCATGAGGATAGCATGAGGATGGTATTTGAAATTCGTACAATATGATTGGAATGATACGTTAAAAGATATATATCCCTCGTAATCGTAAGCTGAGGTGGGGCCCACATGATGAACAATATATGTGAAGTTAAACACAATTCAAGGAGGACCCTTGAGCCAAATCCAAGTGTAAGCCCTCCAAAAAGATATTTTTAAGTTACGTTTTCGAGTGATCTGACTTCGGGAGGCCATAACCCCATCATTATTTGGGAATTTGGGAAAACTCCAAATATAAAAGTTGTAGATAATTGAATTAGCTTTCCAACCATATATCGTAGGAATTTAGTGAATATCGGAATCAAGAGATATGACTATTTTACTGAACAAAAGCACTGGCCACGAGTAGAGAGCCTGACACGTGGTGGACACGTGGCAGGACCACTCCACCGCCCTTGGTCACTATACATAGACTACAAACATGTCATAAATAGCATGATAATATGATATAAGGTTCAGCAAGATTATGGAAGGTTAGAGAGAGAGGGAAGAGAGGTTAGAGAGAGAAAGTGAGGGTTTGATCAAGTTCGAGGCCCCAAATCCCGAGGCTCGTGAAGAGTGAAGTGAAGAACAAGTTATTGTCGTCATTTTGAACCAAAAATTGGCTTTGTATGGTGTTGATTTCGTGGTTATGGACTACATAAGTTATGTTTAAATTGTCTATGATGTTATTTACATGTTTATTGATAGATTTAGCAAATTAGAATGTTGAAAATGTTGATGTAATTGTCGTATATGTTGTATTAAGGCGTTGGGGCTTAGGGGATGATTTGGATTGATTCTTTGGTGGATTTAGTCAGATTATTTTGGATAATTGTTGGGTATTATTGTTAATGTTGATATTGATGGTTTGTTAGGCAATTGAGGTATTGGGATTGTTCGAATAGAAAGTAAATCTTTGTCTAAATGTCGATAAAATATCAATTAGTTAAGAACTAAGTTATAAAGTATGGTATGAGTTGATAGTCTTTATATTTGGTATTGATAACAGATTGATGATGTTTGAGGCTCGAATAATGGTTAGTTGGAAAGCGACAAAGGTATGTAAGGCAAACCTTTCTTCTTTTGGCATGATTCTCGTTGTTATTCATTCTATATGTACTCCATATGATTCCATTCTTAGACGAGTAAGGTCTAAATGTTTCTTTTGATGGCTTATTGATATTGTACTCCTATTCTTTCATAAGGTGCCAAGTTGAGTTAAGTTTATGGTTTTAATAATGATTTCGAGGAAATGAGTTTTATACTAAAGGAAACATAAAGTTTGATTTTCAAAACCACTCCGAAGAAAGTGTTTTACTACTTCATTTCATTTACGATTTATGTTTACATTCCATAGTATCATCCCTTTGTATTGATATGATCATTTATTCTTTGGGTAGGGCAATAAGATGAAATTGAGTAGGATATAAGTAGTAAGAATTTCATAACAATTCTACCCTCAAACCCGGAAGTATGTCCTCCTAAGTCTAGTGAGATACAAATTGGTAACTTCTTATGAAAGACTAAAGCTAATAACTGGATTGTGATGAATTGATTAGTGACTTATGATATGAATTGAAATTGATATTTGTGGATTGAGTTTGTGTTGATATGAATGATTCATTATTATGCGGAAGCGGCGTCCGAAGGAACTATTGTGAGTTTTTCTATTAACATGTCGGAAGCAGCATGTGTGTTGGATTGCATTATTTACTTAAAGATTGTTTTGAGACTTCGTGTGCACATTTATGTTTCTTGCAGCGAAGGCTGCAGGTATTGAGTTAGATTGTGATTTCTTGTCTCCTAAGTCAAACTATGATTATGATTTGTTACCACCTTACATTCGCACATTGTTCATCTCTTTTGCCTCGACGCTTTTATGCCGCAGCCCCCAGATTGTTTGGCAGATTAAGAGTATAGCTAGGATGCTTGGACGTCAGCTGGGATTGAAAGTTCCACCTCATTACGGGCCTGTTGTATATATATGTATGATTATGGGTATCATTTAAGTTCAGTTTACTTCTTAGAGACTTCTGCAGATAGTGTCCTGTGATATGTTTGTTGAGATGTCGACAATGTGATGTCGGCTAAGTCATTTGTGGATTTAAAAAAAGTATGTATTTTAAATTTCAATAAAGTACTTATTTGATTGAAAGTTTTCATAATCGTTATAAAGATAATGATTTCTATTTGGAAAAGTTTTATGTTCTTAAAAGTTTTCGAAATGACGATTTTGATAGAGCGAATGTGTCCGAGGGTTCGCTTGACTCGATGAGAGTCGGTGCCCTTCATGCCCTACCATTGTTAGATACAAATTTGATCGGAAGCCGATTCGTTCCACAGGGGTTGTCTGTAAAGTCGTGTCAAAGACTAAAGGGTGTGTTGTCGACCACACTTATGAACGAGGCTACGTGATCTAGGATGGTTTACCTTCATTAGTCATAGATTATGCTTATGATAGGCCTTGAATTGAAACTTTAAGATTTGAATTTTGATTAAGTGATTGTAAAGTGCAGCTATGATTGCAAAATTGGAATTGTTCGTAAGAAAAGTAAGTTCTCTGATGATTAATGATTGCTATTTGAGGTAAGTGCTGCGGATTAAGGATTACAATAAGAAAGGTATGCTTCTTACCGAATTGAGAATGCTATTGCGAAGAAAGCATTTGGACGAGTATAGGGTGTTGTAATATGATTGTGTACACGAGACTATATTTTGATTGTTGCCACAGAGGCTTGTTGGTTAAGTTTGTGTACGAGTGGGTAGTATAAATTACGGAGGGGGTTTTTGCCAAAATTTTGTTAAAGTTGATTGTGATCAATATATATATATGTGTGCTATGATCGGTAAGATACCATAAACTTGAAGAATGAAAGGTTAATAATAGTTGTAAATCGGCCCCGAAAGGAGGGTTATAAGATGGGTTCCGTGTGTTAGATTGCATTATTTATAGAAGTGAGTCGAGGGTTAAAGTTAAGTTCTCTCGGGGATTAGAAGTAAGGTTGATGAACTAAGATTAATGTGATTCGAATAATGTTATAAGATTATGAGAAGAGACTTAAGAGGGGAGGCAATGATAAGCAAGGAGTCATTCGAGAGGTGAGTTAGTATAAAAAGAGTAAGCTTAAACGAGTAAAGAATGAAACAAGGTAGAGAAAGAAACATGATTATATGTGTTTTGAGGAAAGGGAGTTTGTCCCTCATAGAAATCAATATAACTAAAAGCATCAATGAGGTTAAGGAAAATGAAGCTTATAGAGGAAAGATAAGTATCGAAAAGGACCTTAGGAATTGTGAAGGGTTGAGTGATATTAGTAAGTCTTTGATTGGATACGAGTATTAGTCTTCGCTTAACATTCGAGGACGAATGTTTCTAAGAAGGGAAGGATGTTACACCCAGAAAATTTTACGTTACTAAGGGACGCTTAATGTGAGCTCGGAGGAGCAAATATTACAAGTATAAAGGATGAAATTCTACTGTATTAGCATGAGTATGATATTTGTAATTCGTATAATATGATTGGAATGATACCTTAAAAGATATATAGCCCTCGTAATCATAAGCTGAGGTGGGGCCCACATGATGGGGTTTTTATAAAGGATATATAACAAGTTATATGGCCAATATATGTGAAGTTAAACACAATTAAAGAAAGACCCTTGAGCCAAATCCAAGTGTAAGCACTCCAAAAAGATGTTTTTAAATTACGTTTTCGAGTGATCTGACTTCGGGAGGCCATAACCCTATCATTATTTGGGACAACTCCAAATATAAAAGTTGTAGATAATTGAATTAGCTTTCCAACCATAGATCGTGGGAATTTATTCGATATCGGAATCAAGAGATATGACTATTTTATCAAAGACGCCGGCCATAAAGTAGAAGGCACACGCCAAAGCGTGGTGGACACGTAGCAGGACTACTCCACCGCCCTTGGTCACTATAAATAGACTACAAACATGTCATAAACAGCATGATAATATGATATAAAGTTCAGCAAGATTATGGAAGGTTAGAGAGAGAGAGGAGAGGTTAGAGAGAGAAAGTGAGGGTTTGATCGAGTTCGAGGCCCCCAAACCCGTGGCTCGTGAAGAGTGAAGTGAAGAACAAGTTATTGTCGTCATTTTGAACCAAAAATTGGCTTTGGATGGTGTTGATTTCGTGGTTATGGACTACATATGTTATGTTTAAGTTTTCTATGATGTTATTTACATGTTTATTGATAGATTTAGCGGATTAGAATGTTGAAAATGTTGATGTAATTGTCGTATATGTTGTATTAAGGCGTTGGGGCTTAGGGGATGATTTGGATTGATTCTTTGGTGGATTTAGTTAGATTATTTTGGATAATTGTTGGGTATTATTGAATGTGATATTGATGGTTTGTTAGGTGAATTGAGGTATTGGGATTGTTCTTCGAATAGAAAGGAAATCTAAATGTCGATAAAATATCAATTAGTTAAGAACTAAGTTATAAAGTATGGTATGAGTTGATAGTCTTTATATTTGGTATTGATAACGAGATTGATGATGTTTGAGGCTCGAATAATGGTTTTGACAAAGGTATGTAAGGCAAACCTTTCTTCTTTTGGCATGATTCTCGTTGTTATTCATTCTATATGTACTCGATGATTCCATTCTTAGATGAGTAAGGTCTAAATGTTTCTTGTGATGGCTTATTGATATTGTACTCACTATTCTGTTCCGAAGGGAACACCCACTGCCAAGTTGAGTTAAGTATATGGTTTTAATAATGATTTCGAGGAAATGAGTTTTATACTAAAGGAAACATAAAGTTTGATTTTCAAAACCACTCACGAAGGGGTGCGAGATTTTACTACTTCATTTCATTTACGATTTATGTTTACATTCCATAGTATCATCCCTTTGGATTGATATGATCATTTATTCTTTGGGTAGGGCAATAAGATGAAATTGAGTAGGATATAAGTCTCTTCTACCTCAAACCGGAAGTATGTCCTCAATCTAGTGAGATACAAATTTGGTAACTTCTTATGAAAGACTAAAGCTAATAAGCTGGATTGTGATGAATTGATTAGTGACTTATGATATGAATTGAAATTGATATTTGTGGATTGAGTTTGTGTTGATATGATGGTGGTATTAAGCCGAAGTCTCGCCCGAAGGGCCATCATTATTATGCGAAAGTGTGCTTGAAATTAACATGTCGGAAGCAGCATGTGTGTTGGATTGCATTATTTACTTAAAGATTGTTTTGAGACTTCGTGTGCACATTTATGTTTTCTTGCAGCGAAGAAATTTTCGTTAGATTGTGATTTCTTGTCTCCTAAGTCAAACTATGATTATGATTTGTTACACCTTACATACTCGGTACATTGTTCGTTCCTTTTGCCTGGGACGCTGCGTTTATGCCGCAATTACGGGTGTATTAGGATGCTTGGACGTCTTGGAAAAGTTCGCACCTCATTACGAGCTATCTTTAGTCATGTATAGATATGTATGATTATGTGTATGTCGGGGCCCTATCCCCACTCATAAAGTTTAGTTTACTTCTTAGAGACTTACAACGAACGGTGTCTGGCATATGTTTGTCGAGATGTCGACAAAGTGATGTCAGTTAAGTCATTTGTGGATTTTAAAAAAGTATGTATTTTTGATGATTTCAATTGGTTTAAAGCATTTATTTGATTGAAAGTTTTCATAATCGTTATAAAGATAATGATTTCTATTTGGAAAAATTTTATGTTCTTAAAAGTTTTCGAAATGACGAAGTTTTGATATAGCGAATGTCCTTCGCTCGACTTCGGGTGCACATGCCCTACCATTGTTAGGGTGTGACATTCAGTCCTCCACTTCCCCAGTGGTTTGTATCTTAAATATGACTATGTCTCTTCTCAATTTGCTTACAAGTATGCGTAAATGAAAATTCTATTTGCTTTCTCGAACCTGAACTTGCTTGAAATTATCGTTACTCCCTTTACATTAGTCTTCTTTTCGATGACTGTCCCCTTTTTCATTCACGTATATTTTCCCTGACGTCTCCTAATTACCGGGTATATTAGACTTCCTTTGATAGTTTCCCCCCTTATTGGGGCATCGTCCCTTCAATATTTTCCAAAGACTTTACTTTATTACAAACTTCTGTTCCTATCGTCTTATTCTTTCAAAAAAATTTCCTTGTGTCTCAACTTACTTTCCTTCATATATATATATATATATATTATCCTTGTTATATATATATATATATATATATATATATATATATATATATATATATATATTCTCTCGTACCCGTTGGTGACAATTATTCGCTTTGCGATACTTTTTACTTCCCTTTTTGCTTTTATCCCTTCTTATCAAAACACTCCTTTACCTTAAGCTTTCATGCAAGATATTGTCTTGGATGAGTCACACTTTTTCTTATTCCTTTGTTGCTATTTGTCCTCACGTCTATATAGTTTACAAGCTATCAATGTCTTGTTCGTTTTACAGAATCTCTCATGCTTCAATTTCTTCTCAAGATACCTAGTAAATGTTGATTTTTCTTCCATAAAGCTCACCTTTCTTCCAGAGGCATTTCGTTTTCTAACCTCATCTTATCAGGCTTCCAAGTCCGCCAATTAGGATTATGTAGCTCGTTACCTTGCTATTTCTGTTCTTACCGTTATCATCCTTTTTGTCCAGCTTCTTGTTATATTTTATCATATCTAGCCATTCCCTTTCTATCTTTCTATTAACCTTAATCCTTTATTTACTCTTGGAATCTTTTTCAAACACCCTATCGTCACCCATTTTCTCTATATTTATAATCCCTTCATGTCATGGTCTCCTTCGTATTCCTATTAATCGATGATTTTTTGTTATAACATCTCCTCCTACTAGTCCTGTTTCTTTTCCTCGCCATTCCTACTGAAGGCATCATCTACAAATTTCACACGCGCATTGACATAGGTCTCCAAGTATAACTTAAGTGATCATCATACAAGCCCCCAAATTAAAACACCGACCTTTACTACCTGTCAAGGTTTGCGACACGACCTGCAGCTCCGCAAGTTTTGCCTGCATCTCACAGGAGGTGTCTTGGTGGCCGAAGGTTGTGTTGGCCTGCGCTTAGATGCGAAACTTCCGTCGAAACTTGCTTCCGGTGTTCCTACGAACCTAAAAATTTCTCAAAACAATTTAACTATTTTGACTTACAGATTCCTGTTATGGTAATAGCATTACCTTATATTTATAGAGTCTTCGACTTTATTCTGCATCGCTCCTCTTTCATTCACTTTCATCGAGTTGTTGGCCATTCTCTCTCATTCTTCGTTCACTTATTGTTACTATAATGTCCTCTATCCTTAGGTGATTCCTTATAATTCAAATCCACAACAGAGAAGCAATACTATTCTCAACGTAAAGAAGTCTATCAACTAGCCGACAAACGGTGAGCACCTTTAACATAGTTTTGCGGCATTAACGCCTTCTAGCTCTCTTTTAAAATTTATTTTACACTATGAACCTACGCATGAATACATATATGTCACATTTCCAGCCACTCAGTATAACAAAACTCGCTCAACATATACACACGATGCAACTATCAGTTCAAGTACACCATTTATCCGTTTCTCCCATCTTAGATTTATGACATCATCGAATCACACACATAAAGAGGAAAGGAGATCTTACCTTGGAACATCTTACATAATACCAAATCACAACCTAACAATATTTCTTACGACTCTGCACAACAAAAGTAAGCTCAACCTGTCAAGTCGTCATATAATACCCGTTTATAGCACAACTTCATCATCTATTCCTTCAACTTACAACTTGTATTAACTATATACATCTCAAAATATTACGTAATCTCATCAACAGTCGGATATGAATTTTCAAATCTCGTCAAGTCAAGGCAGCCCAAATACGATACAAACAACTTCAACAATCGGGTTTATAAATTCTGATCGTCGCCTCGTAAGTTATTACCGGGGACATACATTAGATACTCATACTCGCTCATCGAAAATCATAGACAAACTCTTTACCTCTTTACTTCACTATAAGGTAACCTCCGAAGCTCTTGGATTCACATTAGAGGATGGAAACCGACTAATTCCTTTTTTCGGCGTCCTTGTTCAGTTTCTCTTAATCGTACTTTTCTTTCAAATCAGCATTACCTAAAATGCAGGACAAGATGAGAAATAGTAATTCAAATACTTATGACTCCGCTCTATTCGCACGATCTAGATTCCAATGAAGGCAACAACCAAAATGCCATGTAGCCTCTTGATTATAAATGTGACGCGCTACACATCTATAATCAAGACTCTACTAGACACGGCTTACAGACATCCCTAGGACAGACCTGCTCTGATACCAAGTTTGTCACACCCCATCCTGGGAGGTATGGCCGGCACCCTGCACCTGAAGGGCCGAGCGAACCAACTGTGATATCTGAACTCTGTAACATAAATCATAGGCCGACAAGGCCTCTAAATAACAATTGTAAGAAGTATATTATGTCAATCTGCAAGCAGAAAAGGCCTAACAACACATATATGCATAACTACGGCTGACAAAGCCACAACCAAGAAAGACAACTAGTCAGAAGGCCGGCAAGGCCAAACACAACACCTGTACACTGACTGATAATCTGTAAGCCTCTAAGAGTACTAATATGCATCAACTGGACGGAACAGGGCCCCGACGTACCCATAGCAATACTCATAATATATATACATGCATGCATTCCTACTCAAGACTCTGACCAACACCTCTGGAGAAATGGAGTGCAACAACCAACCGCTGAACATCTGGTACCCTACCTGGCGAGCACACCCACCTGTCTATCTGTACCTGTGGGCATGATCACAGCATACAAAAAGGGGCCTCAGTACGAAAGATGTACCGAGTATGTAAGGCGGTAAGCATAAATATAATATAAGCATAAGAGATATATATAACATGGGAAGAGATGTAGCGACAACTTTGACTACGAAAGGGCCCGAGGGCGACCATAACCATGAAATAAATGTAAATGCATGCTCGTAGATCATCCCTCACCGTGGAGGCACATCATATCATATAATAATAAATCCCTACGTAGGGGTGAGCTCGTCGTCATAACATCGTCTCTTGTTCGATCGGTGGCAATGCATAGCTACTTGCCTACCCGGCCGCCTACAACATGGCTCGGTAAAGAAAGAAAGACATCTAGGTGCACAGCTACGTGCCTACCCAGCGGCTTACAACACGACTCGATAAAGAAAGAAATCCGTCTATATATATGGAATGCAAGACTGACCTCAGAGGAGACATCATAGAAAGAGTCGGAGTGACCTATCGTCGTTACCCCCCGGCTATCGTTATTATCACTACATTCTTTATCTTTTCAATTCAAGAAACAACAAATGTGGAGAATAGGAGATATACTTCAATAAGGATTATATAAGTGATAAAGATCGGCTCAACTGAATAAAATATCATTAGCTTAACTTCAACATGAAGAATAACATAGTGAACAACTTTTTTTCCAATCGACAAGAAAGATACGAGGTGCGGGAAAGTACTACAACACAAGCCATATATAAATCAAGGAAACAAACTTCACCATTAGGGAATGAAATCAACTCAACTTTAACGGGGAAAGTATCACGATGAAGAATATACTTCTCTCGGTAAACAAGAAGGATAAGGAATGTGAGAAAGTATTTCAATGTGAACTATTCATGAGAAGAAGTAAGCTTAATCATTTTGGAACACCCTCGATACATGTTTAATTGAAGACCTTTCAAATGATAACCAAACGGAATATGGAAGCATAGAGAGTTCTTTTATACAAGTCATATAGGAAGTGGAGATTAGCTCGTTCATTCTTGGATATGATTGACACAAGTTAATGGGATAACATTTCAAAAAAAAAAAACGCATTTGAATTCTAGTCATGCCAAGAAAAGAAGAGAAAATCCCTACATACCTCATTGATTGGAGTTATACACTTTTTTCGAAGCCTCGAACACTTTACAACCGGCTTCCTACCGGACACCAACAATTCGAGATCAACTTTGAGCATATAGCCAATAAAAATCTTCATTTAGGCATTTCATCGCGCAATTCCTAGGCACGAGTTCGTAAGCTCTTTCGTAGTGTAGCTTCTTGTAAAGCTACAACTTACAACTTCCATAACTATAATCCGCTTTACTTAAAACTACTAAAGCTCTTGGTAATTAGCTTAAACACGAAGATAGGAATCATATACATACCTTGAGAAGTCTAGGGTTCCAGGAATCAAAGTTCAACTCCAATTCCAAAGCTTAACAACTCCAATAAAACCCTAGGAGCAACTTTCCCTTCACAAGCTCAGGTTTACGGGGCTCGTATCTTGCTAAATCTTCACTATGATGATGGAAAATATTAAGAGGAATATTCTAGGCCTTTCTCTCTGATTTTGGAAGTGGAAAATAATGAAAATAAAATGTGGGAATCAAATATATATAAAGGGAACTAGAAAATTCCAGTGGTGCGGGTCGACGGCTCATCGACGTGCTCCGTCGACCTGCCACCTGAAACTTCAGAGGCGGTGGAGCAGGGACGGTGCACCGTGACGGATTGTCGACGTGTCGACGGCCCCTCGATGGTGACTGATTTCTACAGACTCTCCTGAGTCGCTCCGACCTGCGTCAATTCAATTCGTTTAGCTTCAAATCCTTTCGTATAGTAAGGAACATGTACCTATACTTTGGTACACACGGGGTAAGGCACTTAATATCTTAAAAACTCGAGTACGGATCTCCGTACTATGGGCATAAACCACCCATAGGCCAAGGACTTCCTTGCGACGAAAATGAGAGGTGTAACAAAGGTTTTCCTCCGAAAGGCGAAATGTTGAAGAAATCACAATTTCTAAGTTGCCATGTTGTTCTCCATGCTGAGGTTGTTTTATTTTCCCTTAGGTGTGTTTATGATTGATGGAAGATGATTAGAGAGGTTTTCCTAGAGTTTCTATGGTCTTTCAAGGTGAAGAAATGGAGAAAAATTCATCCAAGGCATTTATATATACTTGGGCAATATAAAGCCACCGACTTAGCACACTGTTCCCGTAGTAGTTTGCGTCCCTCGACGGAAATGCGAATTTCTCTCTACTCCGACATCGTATTGACAAATGGTTAAATATGATAGAAACTAGACTCATAGACCTTTGATTTGGTAGGTGGATCACCCCATAAATCCCAGTAGATTGAGAGAAAATCTCTTCGACATCTGACCCAAATTTCAGTGAAATTTGCAAACTTAACTTGCGACGCCCTTTGTCGACTTTTGTATTACAACTCGTTTGACTTCCAAACTTAACAAGCAACCATTATACGATTAAAATACTTCATATCATTGTTTGAGTAGAATGTGATGCACTTCTGATCTCACCCAAAAGTACAATTTATCATATTCCCAACTTGCCGACTTTTGACGAAACTCATCCTTCTTTGATTCATTCACCCTCCAAACCTTCCGCCACTTACTAAGCTTATTTATAAACTCTTATAACCATTTATATTAATAAGCTCAATCCCTTTTAACCTCAAGATAATTTCTTTTAAACTTGCGACGACTAACTTATGATGCGACTTTAACGTGTGAAAATCCAGGGTGTAACAAATTGCTCTCAAGTCTCACCAGTCAAATGCATAATGTAACTACTGGACTGGGATTTGATAGAACTTCCAAACAAGAATTGTCAGAAGAGGAATTCTGCACTCTATGTGGGAAGTTGGGACATTAAAAAATTAAGTGCCCCGTGAACATGAGCTACAAGGAGAGAAATCTGAAGATTGCAGCTAGAAGCACAAAGTCAATCAAGAAGGGTGCAATTGGTGTTGGAAACAACTTCACTTGGGCTCTGCCTGAATGGACAAAGAAAGAGCTAATCCATCTGATGGTCAAAAGAGCTTACCCAAGCTTGCCTGTGTGTCTAAAACTAACTCTTGAATGTTTTTACAGGTAAGAGAAGCAGAAGAGAAAGCTATAATGACCTATGAATAGTTCTCTTGGTCATGAATAAAATAAGGAAAAAAAGGATGCTGCAAAAGAAAGTTCATTAAGTCCACTTAAACGAGAAGGAAACTAGACAGGGGGAACCTTAGATAAAACAAGTAGATGAACCCAGTTCACCACTAAAAGACCAGCAAAACATTCCAAGCAGGACTTCAAGTGAAAGTCAAAGATGAAGAAAACACCTTCCATATAGAAAGTATCTTGCTCAAAGATGGGGGGACATCTGATGTAAGCCACAATGGAACCAACGAGGAACAAGATTAAACTAATGAGATTATGTGAAAAAGCAAGAGTCGGGAGAAAGCAATTGTTCACAATGAGCAAAATAGGGGATCGACAAATTATTGTTACCCATGTGTCCATCAAACAGGTTCGGGGAACTGTTCCTCAAAATAAAGAAAATGTTACGGGAACAGTGTTGTCCACTTAAGAAATGAACACCAAGGAAGCAAAATTGGAGGATATATTATTGAAATAGATGTCATGACTTTGAGATTTCCAGCTTAGCAAAAGGTGGCATGACACACAAAAAAGGGGGGGGGTTAGATTAATCCCAAGGTGACTAAATATCTTCTCGAATGGCTTATAAAAGAAAGAATTATGTTGATGTTGGGAATGATTAAAATTTAGATTCCTCAAATTTGGCTAGGAAGGCTGTCTCAGACTGTGTTGTTCGTCAAGTAATCAAAATATTTCTTGTCTTGCACATTTGGTTGTATGTCCTATACCATAATAGGTTCATGAACTTTTTAAAGTCTAACATTCTGACTGTCACAGAAGCAAGCCTAAAATCAAAGATTTCATATGGTTAGCAAGTGCTTCAGACATGTATTCTTTTCCCTACAATCAATTATATGCTCAGATCATGGAACAACTTGAACAACATGTTCTCCTCATCCTAGTCTAGTCTAGCCGTCATTAAGCGTGTATTGAGAAGAGAAAAAGTGAGTCATGATGATAATGTTGAAAAAGCCACCACAATAAAATCACTCTCTTTCCAAAAAGACCCTTCAGCTACGCTCTTCTTCACTACATAAAATGGCTATAACTCCTCTAAGTCTCATTCACACACTCTCTCACCACAGAACCAAATTGAAAAAAAAAATGTATGATTCCTCTTCAGGTTATGATCAAACTCCTTCTTCCAAAAACTCCATTGATTCCTCCAAACCAGATTATACTCTTCATTTTACTCTTATTAACCCACCTTTCCCTATCATATAAATATATACACAAACTGAAAAGGTGAAAGGAGAAAGAAAATGGGTTGGAGCTCATAGAAAGGTGAAATACATTAAAAATCCCAAAATAAAGGGAAATATGGAGAAGATCAGTAATATAACAACTCCTCGAGAAGATAAGTTGTTTGACACCGCTAGCTCATCTCAAAAGGATAAAATCGGGCTACTATGAAACAGGAGCTATGGAGACATAAAGGTTCATGGAGAAGTATGGAAGGTTAAAACAGAGAAGAACCCTCCACCATCTAGGAAAGAAGAGCAGTCCGGATTTGGGTCCTTATGGACAAAATTGGTGGAAAAAAATGGCGGGTTTTCTTGGGGAAAGGGTGGACAAAGATGGAGATCTGTCCAAGAGAAGGTACTGATTCAAATGAAGATTACGGGGAACTAGACAAAGAGATATCCTCCCCTTCCAACCAAAGTCATTCTGTAACTTCTAGCTAGAATCCCCTAAGACTTAGGTTGTAACCTCCACAGTGGTTACATTCACTTTCCAAGTGACTAGGTTCTCTCTAATTTTATCCATGTATAAATTTTAGAATCTAGTTTGAATGATCTGTTGTGTATGATTGTACTCAAGGGACTTGAATTGTACTTGTTGAAGTTAATGGAAAAAAAAACTATTGCATATCTTACAAATCAGTGCCTTAGTTATGTGACATGAATGTTTTTTGAGTTAAATAAGTAAATGTTCTTATCTTGTGTATATGTGATAGCCCCAGTGGCCATGAGTTAAATATTGAATAAAGTTCTTGGGCAAAATCTGAGTTAACTTTTTAATGATGTCAAAAGGGGGAAGATGATCATTGTACTAAACTGCTTTATGACACATACGCTAGCATGGTTTAATGTTAGTTCAAATTCGAGGCTATGAGATGTTTGGAACAGGTTGTACATGGACATAAAGAGCACAGGGTTTGCCATTATCAAAAAGGGAGAATTTGTTGGCATATGCCATGTGTGAAGTTTTGATGATTGACAAAGTGAACCTACAATGCAAAGAAACCAGGTCTAGAAACATGGTCCAGACAAAGTATTTAAACAAAGCTAGACAGAAGGTTGAGGTTCAGAAGATGTTCCAAACACTGTGATATGGAAGCAGCACTGGATGGATATAATAGGTCCACAGACATGCTCCAGTGTAAAAAAACAGCAAAGAAAAATGCAGAGACATGAGCACAGATGATCAACATATGTGTGTCAAGGCCAGACAAGTGAGATGGTGAAAACACATCATAAATGGAACTGGTTAAAACACATGTACCATTACAGAGACAGATGCAGACAAGTACTAGTTCAATAAGATGCAGATGACTCAAGTCCCAAATCAGTTCAGTAGAAGAATAGAACAAGCATGAAAACATATTCTATCACAAAGAGTCATTAGGTGCAATGGATGAATGACCCAGATGTGAGGAGATCATGAGAAGAGAAGGTGAAAGTGACTCAAGACTTAAAAGATAATGCTCAGAAGAAATTGTTCAAGTAAAGAGAGTTGCAGACAACATATATGAATCAAGTCTGCAAACATGTTCCAACACAAAGCAAGAACATAATCAAAGTTACAGAGTGAGACGAGGTTGAAGACATGATTTATTCAAGCAATGAATAAATCTAAATGAAGAAGAAGAAGACTGACAAGAGCAATAAGTGACCAATGAAATAGGTCTGTCAACATGTTCCATCATCCAACACAACAGCAGGCTCAAGATAGAGTCGCAAGAATGAACGAGAAGGGGAGGATGAAATAGGTTTGTGCACATACAGAGATTCAGAGGTAGACGAACCAGGTGGATGAAACAAGTTCGTGAACATGTTCCAGTGCAAGTCCTACAACAATTAGGATTTGGAGATTTATGGTAAAGGCTTGGCGGTCAAGTTTGCAGATTTCCTTTTCATATTTGTTGGGATTAGTAAGACTTCTACAAGGACAAGAATCAGACCCAACAAGCCAAGAATCCAAATAAACCACAAACCTTAACATCTCATGGCCTACTCGAAGAGGATTTTTTGTTTGTTGATCTACTGTGCACTTAATGTTATAAATATCCTTTTTTTTGTGCGGATTATCCTTCATTTAGGGTGGTCTTTAATTTTTGCCCTTCAAATTGGTGGTATTTAAGTTTTTCCCTTCGCCTAATACCCTGAGGTTGTGGGTTCGAACCCCAACTCAATTAAAAAAAAAATTGCAATGTAGAATTCTACCCATGCAAATTCCTTAAGGTAGAATTTTGCAAATACGTATGCATATTGTAAGGCAGAATTTGCAGCGAAATTCTGCTTGAAGGGAAAACGTTAAAGACCACCATTTTGAGTGGCAAAATTAAAGACCACCCCTAGCGAAGGACAATCCTACAAATTGCCCATAAATATCCAAGTCTTACCAAGAAGAAGGTTTGCGCACCCACAAAGAGAGAATTCAGAATATTGAGCGATCAACATAATATCAAGAATATTGAAGAATTCAGGGTTGCGTCCCTAGTGCAAGAATAAAGATTGAAGGAATTGTTCTACTGTATAATGTTTTCCAGGTCTTAAGTCTTGAAACTTGTATTAGGTTGGGCTATCGAGTTGTATCTTTATCCGCTTTATTAGAAGCATTACAGTTAGATACAAAACGTTGTAAATTCAGCTTCAAGTTGGAGTTCAACTTGAAGGTTGCTTGCTAGTCAGAGATTGATTAGTAAGATAGGGATTAGAGGTTAGTTCCTAGGTTGTGACTTGAATTTGCAGAGGCTCATCGTTGAAGTGGAGTTTTGGGGAAAATCCTACAGAGGTGTAGGTCGTGGTTATTATCGCCTTTGTGAGCTGAGTGGTTTCCACATAAAAATTAATGTGTTCTTTACTTACCTGCAATTTATATTCTGCAAGACGCTAGCATAGAACAGCTAAAGTAACGTGTTCCATTGTTAGGCGAAAATTGGATATTGAATAGGATAGGAAGTAGGTCGTGCAACTTAACAAAAAAAAAAAGTCATGTGGCGTTGGACATAGCCTGCTTTGATTCATTTCTGTCATGTAATTCTACGATCATGTAGATCCTTTTCAACTTCAAACTTCAGGTGCCCTCAATTGTTACTGCATATAATATAGAAGTGAATATATTAGTTATAATCGACATTTGTCCTAATGATCTGTTTCTTCAAAAATTCTTAAGAGAACTATTTTCAGAATCAAGACAAAGATATCCTACTAGAATTAATCTGAAGCTAGTAGAGAGTTAACAGAAAGTAGCTAAAGTTTCCAAATGGAAGTAGATACATTCATGAAACTCTCAAATTTGGCAAGGTCCCTTTATGATGTAAGGTAGCACTTGCATTAACAAAAAATGTTCGCATATCTGGTATTTGAATGGCAGAACTCAAAGGAAAATTATTAATAATGATTTGAATTCTCAAAGTTGATTCCAGATACATGTGTTCATATTAACCTTCTGAAATTGAGATAATCTCATATTTCTCCATCTGCCGTCCACGTTGGTTTCATATTATTCTTAATAAGAAAAAGGGTAGTTCTAAAAGACCATGTATATATTACTTAGTGACAAAGCAAGGGACATCTTACAGAGCATGAAAAGCTGAAAGGGTGAGGGGTTTGGTGGGATGGAGAACTTCTTGGTATGGGGCCCTTTACCGGCCCTTAGTGCACTTGCACAATGCTAATTCGAACTAGTCGGACCAATATATTTCAAACATCAAAGAGTGAGAAAAGAAAGTGTAAACGTGGTATCGTAGGGCATTTATGTCATTGCCTGCTATTCATATTCTATAAAACGAAAAGCTTCATCTTAGCACCTTTAATCCCACTTCCTTTACTAGCATTTTGATTACACCAGCAACAATTTTTTTTTTTTTTTTTTTTTTCTGATTTGGCAATTCCATTTCATCTTCTTTCTTCCATATCTTTATTGATTAATTAACAAGTCTGGTGGAAGTTGACTCACGTTCAGCAGAACATCCAGTCACTTATTCCGCAAATGACAATAGTATCCCTTATCCAACATTTGGCGTGTTTGATTATTAGTCACAGATAAATCTTTATTATCATAGAGTTTGGAGATAATTTATCTCTTTAAGCCTTTAAACTACCCTTTATTTAGGTCTTAATCAAAAGTTAAATTTTCAATTCCAGGACACATCAGATTTCTTATCAATATGGACATGATTTTAGCCAAACGGCCTGGAGTATGCCTATATCTATGAACAAAATCTGAATACAATGGTTCTTGCTTGACAAGCAAAAGAACTTAGACTATCACTAAGCTCATCTAGAAATTACATGCAGATATGTACTCTAGTCTAACAACAAAAAATTAATGTACAAGCTTGTCCATCTATGGTGAGACCAGGTGTACCACATTCAGAATCAACTCCGGTTTGTATATATGAAACCAATGTGTATAGCAAAATTCCCAGCTTTATCAGAGAGTATAGTGGCCTTGAGTCTCATAAATCGCCTCCTGAAGACATTTCAAGATGCTCTTGTGATTCAAGAATCCCAAGAACCCCAAGAACCATATATCAAAATTATCCTCTGTTACTACTTGAATGTACTTGTGCAATGGTTCCTTCAAACTCTTACTCTCCATGGCTTCCTTCATTTTTCTCAGTGGAATCGATATCTGTACCAGTTGAAAAAAAAAAAAAAAAACAGTTATCTTAAGACAATTCCTTTAGATATACAGAAATAGGAACAGTATGCTGCAAATCCTACCTTGTAGTGGAATTTAATAATCTCGCCGCTGGAAGAAGAAATCTTAATTGGTTTGTGACTGAGAAAAGCAGCCCTATCTGTGGAAATGAAGAGAACTCCTGCTATAGGACCTGCTGTTGTTTGTAAATTACAGTGAGCTGCCTTTACAAGTTTTTCTTCGGGCCTAACACTGAATTTTTTCTCAAAAACATTATTTATTCTTTTCACTTTGAGAATGTTTGCTCCCTGCAGGCTTAACTTTCCCTTCACACTTTCAATCAGTCGAGGCCCCCTGCAGAAAAATTATCAAGGCATTTAGCCAACGAAAGATAATGTTTTTCAATAATACATATTATAAAGGAAACGAGTGATGAAAAATAATTCTCGCTGTAACTTTTTGGTCGATTCAAGTGCTTACCGTCCTTTTGAAAGCTTTCCGAAATTTTTTGTGTGATTTTGGAGTTCTGACTCGGGTTTGCAGGATCTGTTAAAAGTCTTCTGTGTGATATTATTGGAACTGTAAAAATATTTTCGGTATTGTGCATCGCTCTCATTTTTAAAATGCTTTGTTTTGACTTCACTATGAATTCTTTGCTTATGCTGATAGAATGTTACTTCAGAATCAGAGTTTTTAGCTTGTGATGGATTAATAACATTCACTGAGACTGAATATATATATATATATATATATATATATATATATATATATATATATATATATATATATATATAGTAGAAAAAAGTTAGTCCCATCCTTTGGTAGTAGTTATCTGTGAGTCATTCTTTGGTCATCATCACCACCTTTCTTTTTAGAAAAAGTTTAGACACGCGCTGATTCACAATGAACCGAGGCAGCAAATCTATGAAAGTTGTATACTTTATCTTTATTTCAGCAATTGCACAATGGTCTTTGAGACGAAAAGATTCAAAATGATCTAAGCATGTAAAGGATCTGATAAGTTTAACATCACACTGTTCTTCATGCTTTCCCAGGCTAAAAGTATACAACTACTACTTTTTGAGGTGGCATGTTTGCTTTCTGATGTAACCTCCTTTTAGATTTTACTGTTCCTTTATTATTTCTTTTTGTGTCATTCGTTAGTATATCTTCCTAGATTGTCAGTATGATACTAAGCAATAATATTTGATTATATTATCTGAGGAGAGACTGATCTGCAGAATATACTTGAAAACTGCCTATGAAAGTACACATTTCCGCAAATTATCTTGGCTTGTGAAAATGCACTTTCTCTAACAAGTCTATTTTGTCAAAAGTGAAATTCTGCTGAAACGATGCCAATACAGGACAGAAGTCTGATGCTGATTGTTAGCATATGTGTTTCTCTTATATGTAGCCAGCTAAAGATAATTTAGTTGGGCCATTTTAAAGTTGAACTTTGAAGTCAACGAGGGGTTCTCTTGGTGAGATAATTGTACATTTTGAGTAAGTTTGGTGAATATAAAATTAAGTATACGTTACTTAACAACTTGGCACTGATGAATCATGTGTTCAAGCCGTAACTGGATTTTTTTCGTCATTGTGTTCAGCTATGACATTCTGATATGTTCCTGTGGTAGGGAAGAGCATGAGCAGCACTTGAGGATAATGCTTTAAATAATGAAGGATCGCAAATTGTATGTCAAATTTTGCAAGTGTGAGTTTTGGCTGAATTTAATATCTTTCTTTGGTCATATGGTATCTAGCGAGGGTATTAGATTGATCCCAAGAAGATTGAAATCGTTCAGAGTTGGCCTAGACCTACTACACCTATGGAGATCCGGAGTTTTTTAGCCCTGACAGGTTAATATAGGCAGTTCGTAGAGAGATTTTCATCCATAGCAGCTCCTTTGACCCACTTAACACAAAAGGGTCATTCAGCTGGTTGGATGAGTGTGAAGTGGGCTTTCAAAAGCTCAAGACTATATGGACTACAATACCAGTTTTGACATTACGCTCAGGATCCGAGGGTTTTACTGTGTATTGTGATGCATCGCACATTGGATTGGGATGTGTATTGATGCAAAGTGGTGAAGTTATTGACATATGCCTCAAGACAGTTGAAGGTGCATGAAAAGAACTACCTCACGCATGACTTGGAGTTGGCGGCAACAGCATTTGCCTTGAAGATATGGAGAATGCTTGTACGATGTGCATTGTGAGGTATTTACAGATCATCGCAGCCTATAGTATATATTCAAGCAAAAAAACCCGAATTTAAGGTAGTATAGATGACTTGAGTTGCTTAAGGATTATGACATTACTATCTTGTATCATCAGTAAGGCCAATGTAGTACCGGACGCCTTTAGCGGAAAATCAGTCAGCATGGGCAGATTTTACCTAACATGTTTGTGAGGTTGGACATTTCTGAGCATAGCCGGGTACTTGCTTGTGTGGTGGCCCAATTGTCTTTGATGGAGTGGATTAAGGCTCAACAGTCTTAATCTTATGATACAGTGCAGCGAGGTGGTACTACTGATGTGACCTTGGATGATAACGGGGTTTTGTGGCTTCAAGGTCGGATTTATGTGCCTAATGACGATGATTTAAGGCAGTTGATACTTGAGGAGGCTCACAGTTGAGGTATTTCATCCATCTCGGAGTGTCAAAGATGTACCGTGCCCTGAAACAACATTATTAGTGGTGTCAGATGAAGAGGGACATAGTTGACCATATTTCATGGTGTTTGAATTGCCAACGGATCAAATATGAGGATAAAAAACTAGGTCAGAAACTGCTTGTACCCAATTGGAAGTGAGAACACATTACTATGGACTTTGTGGCGGTGTGACCATCCACTTTGAGGAAGTTTGCGCAGTATGGGTAAATTGTGGACACGTTTACCATGTCCGCACATTGCCGTTACAAAACTAGTTTTTGCATTATTTTTGTTCTGGACTCAGTAAAGTATGGGTAATTTCATGCCTATGATAGGTAGAATGCTTTCTAACTGTTATTTACTGGCCTCCAATTTTGGATTGTGACAATTTATATATCACTAGTATCATAATATCACATCAGCTCTTATAGGACAAGTAAAAGATCTTATGCTAATGTTATGTATTGAAGTCTCGGTGCTTATTTACAAATTGCATCAATCTTACAGCAGAATATATCACAAATATCACAAAATTACATGCAGATACCTCTAATAACTAATGTACATGCTCACACTAAATCTTATAGGAAATTATGCGGAAGAATAAGACGATCTCTTGCTTTGAAAAGAAAAACTGATATCTCAATATCACCATTGACTCGTAATGGACTAGTAAAAGAACATAGACTAATGCCTCGTTTAGTAGCTTATACGACAAATTGCATGTGCATATATATATTCTAGTCTAGCAACTAATAATTTACAAGCTCGTTCGTCTATACTGAGGCAACTTTGCCATAGAATATTGTGGCATTGAGAACCAACTCCGGTTTGTATACATAAAACCAATGTGTATAGCAGAATTCCCAGCTTTGTCATAGAGTATAGTGGCCTTGAGTCTCATAAACCGCCCCCTGACGACATTTCAAGATGCTCTTGTGATTTAAGAATCCCAAGAACCAGAAATCAAAATTATCCTCAGTTACTACTTGAATGTACTTGTGCGATGGTTTCTTTAAACTCTTACTCTCCATGGCTTTCTTTATTTTCTCAGTGGAATCGATATCTGTTCCAGTTGGAAAAAAAGAAGAAGGTTAGAGTACTTCTTAAGACAATACAGAAAAATGAATAATAGGCTGAAAATTCTACCTTGTAGTGGAATTTAATAATCTCGCCACTGGAAGAAGAAATCTTGATTGGTTTGTGACTGCAAAAAGCAGCCCTATCTGTGGAAATGAAGAGAAGGCCTGCAATAGGACCTGCTGTTGTTTGTAAATTACACTGCGCTGCCTTTACAAGTTTTTCTTCAGGTTTGACACTGAATTTTTTTTCAAAACAATTCTTTGTTCTTTTCACTTTGAGAATCTTTGTTCCCTGCAGGCTTAACTTGGCCTTCACACTTTCGATCAGTCGAGGCCACAATCTCTCTGCAGGACATTTTTAATAACAAGGCAATGAGACAATTAGCCAGGAAAGATAATGTTTTCAAATAGTACAAATTAAGGGAAGAAAGTGGGAAAAAGTAATATTTTCGCCATATGTTTGTGGTTGAATCAGGTACTTACCATCCTCTTGAAAGCCATTTGAAAGTATTTCAAGTGTGTGTTGTGTGGTTTTTGAATTTTCAAGGGTCAGCGACGGGTTTACAGAAGCAGTTAAAAGTCTTCTCTGTGATCTCATCGGAACTCTTTGGTTTGGCATCATTATAACTTCTTTGAAGTTAACTTTAGAAACAGAGCTGTTGTTTGTGATGGCTTAATATATTGCAGCATTAAAAAAAAAAAAATCTTTTGGGCCCTATATTAAACAGGCACTAAAAAAAAAAAAAATTGTGGATCCCATATATATTAAACAACAACTAATATTTAAAAAAATTATGGGCCCCCTATTAAATACCAAAACTTATAAAAAAAAAAAAAAGTGAATTACAGCGTATTCGTGAAAACACTGATATAATAAAGTTTTAGATACGAACACAAATTCTGATGTTATATCATCGTGTTTTGAACATAAAACATATAAAAAAAAAAAAAAAATGGGCCCCATATTAAACGGGCCGTAAAAAAAAATTGTAAAAAAAAAATTGTGGGCTATATATTAAACAACAACTAATATTAAAAAAAATGTGGGCCCCATATTAAACACCATCCAGATTAAAAAAAAGGTGAAACCCAACATCCAAACTCACGGAAAAAAAAAGTGAACCCCATATTAACAAAACGTAATATTAAAAAAAAGTTAATCCCATATTAAAAAAACAAACAATGTTAAAAAAAAAAAATTGGGCCCCATATTAAATACAGTGCGTATTCATAGAAAAATACTAATATAATAAAGTTTTAAATACGGAGAAACTACAATGTTATATTAATCGTGTTTTGAACATAGTATCATATTGACTCGAAACGATATATAAAAAAAAAATGAATCCCATATTAAAAAAATAAACAATGTCAAAAAAAGAGTGCAAACTTTGTATTTTTAACAAACAATATAATAAAGTTTTAGATACGGAGCGCAATAATTACGTGTTATATCAATCGTGTTTTGAACGTAGTATATATATATATATATATATAAAAAAAAAAAGGGCCCCATATTAAACACCATCCGGTATTAAAAAAAGTGGGACCCATACCAAACTACGGGAAAAAAAAAGTGAAATACTTAACAAAATCGACGATATTGAAAAAAAAAGTGAATCCCATATTTAAAAAACAAACAATGTTAAAAAAAATATGGGCCCCGTATTAAACACCATGTGTATTCGTAGCAAACATTGATAATAAAGTTTTAAATACGGAGCGCATCCGTGTTTTGAACATGGTATCCCATATTGACAAAATCAAGTTAATATGTTCACTAAATATACTTAAAATATTTATATTTTAAAATAAGATAGAATTTAATGCAAAAGATAACATGACGAAGTAAAATGAAATTTAAAAATATTTAAACAATTAAAAAATAATATTTCTTCGTTTAAATAGAAAATCAATTTCTACAACAAGTCTTTTCTTTTAAAAAATATCAATAAATTTGCTGATTTTGTATTCGTACATTAATATAATAAAATTTTAGATACGGAGGAAAACTACAACGTTATATTAATCATGTTTTAAACATAACATATACACTCTCTCTCTATATATATATATATAATAATTATTAAAGAAACTATACAATAAACGTTATAATTTAAGGAATAACTACATGATATAACAAACAATAACGGGTATTGACATTTAGTAGCTATAGTTTAATTTAATTACTTCATCAAATATTTGTGTGTTAATACGATTAATGTAATATATATATATATATATATATATATATATATATATATATATATATACACAAAAAATAGAATACTCATCCACTGTTCACTCGACCCATCTCTCCTATCTCTCTCCCCCTCTTCTCCCCATACCCCGCCGCCGGAGCTACAATGCATCTCACAACCTTCACACTGTTCACAATGCTCTTGATAAACTAAATCCATCATCAGCTTAACGTTTCTCCATTTCTGTAAACATCAAATTCTCTTCTTTCTCACACTCTTCCATGTATGACCTTTTCAACTCCCATGGCGTCCCTGTGGTTTTTCTACCCAAGGGAATTATCAAATTTTTAATGGATGCTGCATCAGGCCGCTTCGGGGTACATCTTCTGCCGCCGTGAAGAAGAGTAATTGTGCCACTAGGATCGACATTGTTGATGCAATAGAAGATGGTATTTTAGTCCTTTCATCATTCTATGCCCTATTTTCCTGTTAATACACGTGTTTCTGCTTCGGTTTTCTATTTCTCCTTCAGCTTTGCTTCTTCCTGGGTTTGAATAAGTTTGTATTTGTTCATCTGCTGAAGATACGAGTCAAAAAGGGATTGCTGTAATAAAAGGCGAAAAAAAGATAAGGAATTTTTTCCGATCAGATCTAGAAAAAATCTAGATTTTCACTGTTTTTGTTGTATATTTACCGTGTATATAATTTTTTTCGCTTGTATTTGTTGTATACATACCGGAAAATATGGTGTGTTTGTTAATTTTTTGGTGTATCTATGTTGTATACAGTTTTTTTGCTTGTATTTGTTGTATACATACAGAAAAATATGGCATATTTGTTAATTTTTTGGTGTATTTTATATTATTGGTGTATATGTATTCAGTTTTTTAATCGTTGTACTTATGAATACTTATGAATACGCAGTTGAAAAAAATTTGTTGTATTCATGAATACAGATAAAAAAAAAAAATTGAATACACATGTGGAGATTTGACAAAAATATTGAAACATTAGTTATGCAGCTTGATTAAACCCTAAATGTTTGCCATTTATGTAAAATGCCCATAATTTAAAGTGTTGGGCCCGTGCGCAGCACGGGCATAGGCCGTCTAGTATATAAGAGAAAGAGGGTCAGGGCCCTGGTAATTATCCTGACTCATCCTTTGGTCACCAAAGAAAAACTGTCAAAAAGTTTAGTCAGATGTGCTGATTCACAATGATCAAAGCCGGCATCATCTGAAAGTTAAATACTTTATATCTTATATTCAGCAAATAAGTAAAGGTATTTGAGACAAAAGGATTCAAAACGATCTAAGCATGTAAAGGATCTGATAAGTGATAAGTAGTGACTAATACTTTTTGAACTGGCAAACTTGCTTTCTGATGTAACCACTAGCTTTTAGAATTTCAGATGTTACTTTCCTTTTTTTATTTCTTATTCTGGTCATTCGCTATCACAGAATCCATCTTAGCGTACTCCAAAATACAACTTGGGTTTTGAAGTTATAGACCGACGAAAGATTGTTCTGCAGTAAACTGTGTATGGAAGTGTATTCATGCGATATCAGCCTTTAAAGTAAATACGCGTTGCCACAAGTTATCTTAGCTTGTGAAAGGACACTTAAGCTAGTTTGTTATAAGTAGTTTGTCAAAAGTTAAACTAAGAGGATAGAGTCAAGGATTAAGGACCAAAATATATGATGGTATTGGATGATTCCTTTTAATGATACAATTATTAATAGGGAGTTTCTGTGATATGGTGAGTTACTACTGCTCATAAGAGGAATTTTATTCGTAAAAATAGGATAGAATTTAAAAATCAGTCATTAATTAATGGGAAGTCAGCTGCTTATATCACAAGGCTATCTGTTGCATGCTGATTGTGAGCATATGTGTCATTAAAACTAAAGTTGGCATATCTCAGAAGATCAAAGATTTGTTACTTAACAGCTAAGGCTACAAATACATGGCTGGTAGGCCATCCATGCTGATCAAAAGCCCTAACACAAAGCTATTTGCTCTTTAGCTCCCGATTGTTCATTCATGATGTGGCAATGCCACTATGTGATATTTCATCATATCATGAATATTTTTTGTATTAACTGAGTTGTGTTATCGGACTTGCACTGAGACCACAAAGTTGGATGTAACAGAGAAGGAATTAACAGTGGAGGGCTAAGGTATTACTCTGCTAAATGCTGCTTACAGAGAAGATCACATTTGTTGTTGTTAAGTGTCCTTGAGATTGGGGGAGGATGACCTAATTTTGTTGTCCACCTAATTCAGAGGTAAGCAAATACTAATCAATTGAAGGAATAACAGAATATACCAGATTTGGATAAGCTTAGAATGTGTAACTTTAAGAGTCAAGTCGTAGGAAGCTTTTGTTGAAAATAGTAAACTTAAAACTTTAAATGTCTATGTGTCATATGTTTGGTGTCAGTCATACATGTTATCCATATGACTATTAGAAAATCTAGGTGCATGGATTTGATTATTTCAATGTGGGCAAATTCATAGTATGTGCGTGAAACGATTTAGTAATTTTATTTCTAAAATTATCCTTCAACACCTGTATAAACCCCCTTATAATGTTATTATGTAAGAGTAGAGTTTTTAATATATTATGAAGTGAGTTTATTGTCTATCTCCTCCGTCCATCCTCTTTGTGCCCTATGATATTATCAGAGGGCCGCCTTATATTTCCAACACCTATTGATACCATTTTCACAGTGAAATTCCTATCAGGTGCATGTTTTATTTTTTCTGTTCGAGTGTTTCTATAGAACCCTATTCTGGTCTAATTGTGATAGTTTTATTTATGGTAAATTATAATTATGGTAATATAAAATACGTAGTCCTATTAGAACTGGGTTACCTTATTAGACTAGGAGAAGGAAGACCTTTCTTCTATATAAAGAGGTCATTATGATGAATACATGGCAGAAAGAATTATCCCATTATTCTTGTCTCTCTAAATTCTCGTCCCTGTCTCTATTTCAACATGGTATCAGAGCCACATTGAAAAGAACACAAAACACCCTAAAACCATGACAGGTGACGATAAAGAAACCAGCAATACCAGCAAAGGAATCGCCGGTGAAGAAAACAAAACCCAAAGAAAAATAATCTCTCCCTATGACATTATGTCGAATGATAACCCTAGAATTGTGGTGACACAAGCCCAATTGAAGGATGAAAGTTATGAAGAACGGGCTAGATTTATGAGGACGGCCCTAAGAGCAAAGAAGAAATTCGGCTTCGTTGACGGTACGATCAAGAAGCCGGATGAAGAGTCGCCAGACTTGAAAGATTAGTGGACTATAAACTCACTGTTGGTGTCGTGGATTCACAACACTATAGAACCGACGCTTCGTTCAACAATTACACATAAAGAGGAAGCGGAAGAATTATGGACAAGCATTCAAGAGCGGTTTGTTGTTATTAACGGCCCTCGGATGCAACAAATAAAGGCGGAACTAGCGGAGTGCAAGCAAAAGGGAAGGACCATAGTATATTACTATGGAAAACTTAGTAAGTTGTGTGAACTATGGAAAACTTAGTAAGTTGTGTAAGGAGTTGGCGAATTATGAACAGATCCCAGCTTATACGTGCGGAAAGTGCACGTGCAATCTAGGAACAGTCCTAGAAGCCAAAAGAGAAGAAGAAAAAGTACATCTTTTCCTTATGGGATTGGATGAGGAAACGTATGGAACGGTGAGGTCGAACATACTGGCCCAGGAACCGTTGCCATCATTAGACAAGGTCTATTCGAAGGTTGTGCAAGAAGAGCGTGTGAGAGGAATCACACGAAAAATAGAGGACCGGAGTGAAACCATGACTTTTTCCGTACAAGGAAGAAACCCTTACTGTGACCAAGGTAAAGAAAAAATGATGGTTCATTCTGCACACATTGCAAGAGATCCGGACACATTATGGACGGATGTTTTTGACTCATTGGTTATCCGGATTGGTGGCCAGGAAATAAAAAAGGAGATGAGAAAATCGGAGGAAGAAGACGAGGACAACGACAACAACAACAATAGAGTGGTGGACTGGGATCCGATTGTGGAAGAGGCAATTATCGGGCTAACACCATGGTTTTCAAAGAAGGAACTCAGGTGGAGACAGGAACGATGGACACAGGCGGCACAGGACTTCACAACTTGAGTGATGAGATCCGGAAGACTGTGATTCACATGTTGAATTCTCAAAGAATAAACCCGAATTGGAAGATGGATAGTAAAACTAAAAACTCATCCTGGATCATAGAATGTGGAGCTACCAATCATGTGATAGGTAATTCGGAGGAACTGAGCAATAAGCAAGACATTCCTATGTGTCCGATTGGTCTCCCGGACGGAAGTAGCTCGGTGGCTACAAAAGGGAACAATGAGGCTGAATGACAGGATATGGTTGAAAAATGTCCTTTATGTTCTGGATTTTACATGCAATTTAATTTCAGTATCACAACTAGTTGATTATTTAGATTGTGATGTGACATTTAATATCTATCTTGGACTCGCCTGAGGAAGGTTTGATTGGAGAGGGTGAGCGTCGAGGTGGTCTTTACTATTTTTGGAATGTGCCACTGATACGGGTTATGAAGGTAGAGACAGTTGATTGGTTCGATCATTGGCACAAACGGTTGGGTCATCCTTTAGCACAAGTAACAAAGTCTATTACGACACTTGGCTTAAAAGAGAGTGGTGATAGATTGGATAGAGAATGTGATGTATGTCAACGGGCAAAGCAAATGAGAAGTGTTTTTCCTTTAAGTGATAATATTGCTTTGGATACTTTTGAGATGATTCATTGCGATTTACCATATAGAAACCCTTCCTCTGGTGGTGCTTCATATTTTTTGACTATTGTGGATGACCGTTCACGAGCCGTATGGATCTTTCTCTTAGTTGATAAGAAAGAAGTGTCTCAAACATTGAAGAATTTGTGGAAAGGCAGTTCGGAAAAAGAGTGAAGATAGTTAGAAGTGATAACGGAACTGAGTTCACGTGTATGAAGACTTACTTCTTCGAACATGGAATTTTGTTTCAAACATCTTGCACAGGGACACCTCAGTAGAATGGAAGAGTTGAAAGAAAACACCGTCACATTCTTAATGTGGTGCGAGCATTAAGTTTTTAAAGTGATCTTCTGATCAAATTTTGAGGGAGAATGTGTTTTGACTGCGGGGTATTTGATCAATAGAACACCATCTTCTGTTTTGAATGGAAAAACCTCCTATGAAATTTTGTACGGGATTGTGCCCCGGTATGATCACTTAAGGGTGATAGGGTCACTCTACTACGCACACACAAAGGGAAGAACGAGGGACAAGTTTGAGAGTCGTAGGCATAGGTGTGTCTTCTTGGAATACCTCTATAGACATAAGGGTTGGAGATGGTATGACTTAGAGAGCAATGAATATTTATGTCACGTCCCGAACCATGGCACACGGGCGTAACACGGCACTCAGTGCCTCGGCGTGTGGCCAGAAGCGAACCGCGTAAACTTGCTAAATCAACATGGGGCATGAGCTGATGCGGAATACAATATAAGACACGGATAGTCTGAATAAAACATGAAGTCTCATAATGGTAGGTAAAATACTTGTTTAAAACATAATGCAGAAATAGTTTGAAATAACATGAAAATACTAAGCCAAAATGGCTATACGACTACGAATATACGATATAACATAAGCGACTAGTCTATGAAACCTCGACATGAATACGGCCCCTATTTGTTTACCCGGACAATGCCCCCGGTAGACCTTAACTGCATAACTAACATAAACATAAATAGAGATAACACCCCGAATAGAATAGGGCTCGCAGGCGATACGAGCAAGTCTAACGTCTTTGATGCGTAAATCCTATAAATCTGCATCATGAAATGCAGGTCCCCAGGCAAATAAATGGGGACGTCAGTACATTTGAATTGTACAGGTATGTAAAGCAACTGAATGAAGTAAAGCATGACACATAAAATAATAGAACTAAAACTAAAACTGTAAACTGAACATGAACATGAATATCATCTGACATGAATATGTATAACATGAATAAAATATTATAAGTCTGTAAAGATATCTGTGGGAGAGCATTAGTATAACCGACATGTAACCATACGTAAACACGTGGCGTGCGATCTCTTCGATCGGCTAAGCCATCACCCATGCCTTATCGGGGTACAAGACATGAACATGAACATGAATGGATCCATAACCACGATGGGTAAACATGAAGGTATCGTCTGGCGGCGGCAGTGATCCTTATCCTACGCTGGCATACGTAGTTTCAGGCTATTTGAGCCTTCTCGGTAATCTGTGCAACTCCCAAAACATGAACATTGATATACTTGGCTTAGTAGCCCATGAATTATATAACTTGCTTGTATACATGATTCATGATTCTATTATAGCATGAAGATAGGTATATGATATAACTTGTATGAAAACATGTAGATGTTCATGAAAATAACATAAAAGTTCATATCTTGCATTTAAGAACCCATGGAATGTAAAGTATGAGTTTTCATGGATTACAGACAGATTCTCAATAATCAAAAGGGAACATTAAGAACACAATAACAAACTACTAAAGCAAACATGGTATGTCATGGTACATGTAATTAGGGTTATCACGAACATGTACAAAACCATAGTTTTGGTGAAACTTTGTATAATCATGGAAGAACATGTCATGGGGAAGAACAATGATGTTCCCACACGTAGATAGAAACCCTATATACTTGGTGATGCTCTAAACTCGTAGTAAAAGTCTAAACTTGAAGAATTCCAAAAGCTTTAGTCTTAAATCCTTTAGATGGGGTTTCTTGAAAGCCCTAGGCTAGGAACAATGAATTCTCATTTAAATGAATATACGTTGGAATTCACTTGGGATGATTAGAATAGACTTACCTAGATGTATTCTAATGGTAGGGAGAGAAGAACTTCGTGCTAGGGCTTTGGGATAGGAAAAGTGGGGAAATAAAACTGAAATTCGTATTTAACTTTTTGGGGCGGAAAAATCGGGGAAATGCGGCCTACATTTTATTCTAAAATTTTTGTTCCCTACATTTGGAATTTACTTTTATTTCCGAACATGATTTTTGGGGCGCGGGGCGTGGTAAAAATCGGGCCGTATTTAAATACGGGGCAAATTTACCCAAAATAGCCAGAAATCGACTCTATTTTTTTACGAATGTCAAATTGGTGGTTCCTTTTCTCCCCGGGGAAGTACGAATCGGGCCTAAATGAGTGAAAATTTTTAACGCTAGGCCCAATTTCAATTCCAATTCGTCTTGATTTAAAATTCGAATCATGAAGAACTTCTTTAAAAGGGACTCGGGGTTAAAAATCCCGGATCATTGCTCCCAATGATGGGTTAAAAGGGCGTAAAAAATGGCGAAAACATGACTGTAAAATGACATGGAACATGGGGGTTTGACTGAAATGGGTTTTGTCTAGGGCCGAAACAGAGACATGGCGGGAAAATTTAACGTGAATGTGAAATGTAGACTAATAGTAAGGGACTGCATGGACAGAAGGGATTTACCTTTAAAAAACTTTTCTTTCTTGAACAAATCGGGGGCTTGGCTTTGTTTCCCTTCCATTAGCCTCAAACTTCGACTCCTCCGGGAACTTTTTTGATCTTCCCTTTGGTTTCCCCTTTTGAAAGCGATCACGAATAGCCAGGGGGTCCCGGTGGCCCCGAGGGCCCTTTTTTGTGTCGGAAAAACAACGAGCGTCCCCCCCTTTTCCCCAACATGGCACGGAACCTTGGTGCGGGGCCCCCCCTCGTGGTCACTCGTACTTGACCAACCCTTGGGGGATTCTATAAGGGCCAGTCGGGGGCTTTCCCCTTTTTTTTATCTAATCTACCTTCTGGGGGGCTTTAAGAATACCCAAATTTATTTGATTTAAGTCTGTTTGTTGTTTTGGACTTTCTTTTTTTGGCTCCCCCTTGAATCAAATTGACTTTCTTATCGTGGGGAATTCTCCTTTCTT